>NC_092805.1:157901355-158208882 GCF_040954645.1 Diabrotica undecimpunctata
CTTATCTCAAAATGATGAGAAAGACCTCTTGGTATTTTTAAGAGAAAAATTCTTAGAAAGATTTTTGGGGCCGAAGATACAACTTTAAACTTTATCAGTTATACACCGATCCAGATATTGTGAAATTCGTTAAAGTGCAGAGACTTAGACGGGCTGGACACATTGCTCGGATGTCAGATTACGAAAGCACGAAATGATTAACATTTTCAAAACCCGAGGCCACAAGAAATAGAGGACGACCACGAAGGAGATAGATTGATGATGTGGAAGAACACCTACAGATTCTAAGGTGGACCGTAGAATCTAAGGTTTTTATGACTACTTACCAAACGCAATCCACACCAACAAATCTAATCTGATTTAAAACGGAACTTACCTGTAGGCTGTAAACAACGTTTTAGGATTGGTTCAGCTGCCTCTGAGGTCAGTGTTTCTCCTTTATACCTCCTCTTCATCGTATTCTTTAAAATTTCTTCGTAACTATAGCTGGGAATTTCTGCGGCATCCAACTTCTGCTGAATTTCAACGGTTTTGTTTAATACAAGTCTAACAGTAGATATTGCATCCTTAGCTTCTATAGGAAAGAACGGCAGAGCGTCAAGTGCTATAAGTTTATCTATGAGATCAGGGTATAACCTAGAAAACTCGTATGCTACTTGAGCTCCTAAGCTATGCCCTATAATAATGTATTTCTCTTTTTTAAAATAATCTGTCAGAAGTTTACAGGTCACTATATAGTTAACGGCATGAATGGGTAGCGCAGGCGGAAAATGGGATGATTTTCCGTGACCTGGTAAATCTATACAGATGTAATAGAAGATATTTGGTAAACATGGCATCAAGTTGTCGAATGCTCCTGCGTTGTCAAATGTGCCGTGAAGTAGCAGAACATGTGGATCATCTGGGTTTCCCCAAGCTTTTACTACAATACACAAAAAATATAAATGTGTTATTTTTAACTAAATGTGTGAAGGAACATAATAAGATAACAATTTCAACACCGAAACAGTTAAGGGATTGAAAATTTTGCCTAAGAATATGTCTAACTCGGTTCTCTAATCTCGGTTCCTGTAAGGATAATTATTAAAATTTCATAACAAAGTCGATCCTTTCGAAAAGAACTGGATAAGGTGGCTGTTTTTTGGATGTTCCTTTCTTTGATCATTTGAAGAATCGTTCAAATCAGCAATCTGTTGTCTTCAAATGAAATCAAATCTTTAACTTATTATCGAAAGCTTTCTGGATTTTTGAGTAGATACAATATCGAGTAGTGATTGCACAAGACCAAGAAGACCTCAGTTACATGATGAAGAAACTACAAGGAGAATATACCAAGGCTAGCCTAGATATTAACCTCGCGAAAACAGAGTACCTATCTACAAGTGAAGAAGACATAGAAGATCTACAGATTGACGACAACGTAACAATCAAAGGAAAGGATAAATTCAAATACTTGGGGTTTATAATCACGAAAAAGGCAACAACAGAGGAAGAAATTAAGCAAACATTAGGACAAACAAAAACAGCAATCCGACAACTTGTATGGTGGGATAGACACCTAAATATGAAAACAAAAACACAGATTTATAAAACATTAGTGCGAAGTATTATGACATTTGAGGATGAAAATTGGATTATAAACAAGAAAACAGCAGTAAGATAGTAGCAACAAAGAAGTAGACGACGCCATAAATAAGAGAGGCCTAAACGATGGAAAATTGCACAACAGAGAGATGTAAACGGTTGAGCGGGTGAAGGCAGTGAATACTGTAGTGAATATATACAATATCGATTCAATATATATCTGATACACGTTCTATTTATAGACTAAAGATCTTCAGCATTTTCTTTTTTAAGTGATGTCTACTAACCGAATCCTTATCTATCTGTCTTCTTCTTCTTCCAATTGTTCTGCTCCCTTTTCAATATCTTTTTACATGTAAAAATTTATATGTTTTCCCTCTTATCACATACCATAAATATTGACAAACCTTTTTTCATAGTTCTCATCAAATCGCAATTCTTTCTAATTTCTCTTTATGTGCATTATGTATGAATACAGTAAACTAGTTGCTTGTTTGTAAAGTAATTGATCAAAACTTGTTATAAATATAATGAAAATGAAACATCCTAAACAAATATTATGCAGATGGAAGAACCTTCCAATTAGTGACAAAAACTGAAACATATGGGAAACTGTAAAATATTACAGTTTGCCATATTTATTAACATAGCACCTAACCTAAAAATATTTCTGAACCAAGATCAAGAAAGTAAAATAAAATAAAACTAACTATAAACATTAAGCGAAATTATAGAAAACGAATAAAATAGCATAAATAAAATAAACAATTTAGCTGTATACTTAAAAAAGAAAAAGGCCACAGCAAAGAAATGAAATCATATAAACATACCTGCTACATGCCCCCAGTGCACTGGAACATTAAACTCATTTACAGTTTTACTATATTGCTGGTTCATATTCATTTTCTATGATGTGCACAAACTACTGAAAAGTAAAAATACACTTTAACAGGCCAGTTTACCTTGAACATTAATTTATTTTAATTTGTTAAAAACTAAATGTTTTCGGCGAACGTTGTCTTAACAACTAAAAGTTAGGTTAACGAAATGTTATCTGTTTGTAGATAAAAATAATTCCACATAATAATAATAAAAACAACAGATCACGTGAATCTAGGCATTAGATAAGTTGTTTGTAAGTTTCAAAGTAGACACAGTTATTTGAATATGAGATATCAAAGTGTCTAAGATAATGAAAAATATTTAAAATATAAGATTAAATAAATTGTGTGTAGAATAACTAGTTTAAAAGTTTTTTTTTTATTTGATAACTTAGCCTTCTCCTTTTCTTAATAATTTATTCTTTTTATTTATCTTGCTTGTAAGTCACAATCAAATTTATTATTTTTAATTCCATTCCTATATCTATCCTTTCATTATTAGATTCTGCATAAATATATTTATAATATTGAAAAAAGAATAGATGCCTTTGAGATGTATATATACAGACGAATGTTGAGGATTCCATGGGTACAAAGAGTTACTAATGTTGAGGTACTTCGTCGCATGTGTAAACAAAAAGAATTACTAAGAATAATCAAAGAGAGGAAAATGAAATACTTGGGTCATGTGCTGAGAGGCGAAAGATATGAATTACTTCAAGTTATACTGGAAGGAAAAGTACAAGGCAAAAGATCAGTAGGAAGACGCCAGAACTCGTGGCTGAAAGACCTGAGGAGATGGTTCGACCGCTCATCCGCAGAGATCTTTCGCGCAGCCGTTTCCAAAACTACAATTGCCATTTGGATTGCCAACCTTCGAAAGGAGACGGCGCAATGAGAAGAAGAAGAATATTGAACAAATTTTGTGCTGAAAAAATCTTTTTTTTTTTTAATAGTTATTCATATTTTTCAACAATTTTAACGCATGACGAGACGGGATTTGAATGTTTATGTTTACCGATAGTATGTATACAGTATGTTTACAAATAGTACATGATCCATTTCCTTTCGATCCATTTCTCTATCGGCAATTATACCAACTCCAATATACCAATATTATTTTACGAATTTATTTTAGTATTGAGCATTGTCATGTTTGATAATTAGTAAGAAAAGAATAATAGAAGGTCAACTCTACGTCAACCAATCCCCTGTAGAAAGAGTGACGCACTACAACTACCTCGGCACCATAATAAATGAAGAATGGACCAACAACCAGGAGATTAGAGCACGCATTGGAAATGCTAGATCCACCTTCAATCGGATGGGGACCTTCTTCAAGAGTCACAACCTCTCTCTTGATACAAAAGTAAGAATGCTGCTATGCTACGTCTTCTCTGTCCTTTTTTATGGTGTTGAAACGTGGACGTTCGTGGATATGTGCATAAAACTAGAAGTATTTGAGATCTGGCTATATCGGAGAATGCTTGAGAGCAGATATGCACTCCTTCAAGTCATCCTGCAAAGAAAAATATTTGGAAAACGAGGTCCAGGAAAAAGAAGAACATCTTGGTTAAAGAACCTCAGAATCTAGTTCAATACAACATCTGTGCAGCTTTTCCGCGCTGCTGCAGATAAGATAAAAATTGCCATGATGATCGCCAACATTCGTAACGGATAGGATCATCAAGAAGAAGAAGAATTTTACGAATTTTTCAACTCGTTTGACATGACATATGTATTGGGCGAATGTCTTAGAAACTTTTTACCAGCTTCAAAAGAATTATAAAGAAAAAGAAATTTCACCAATTCAAAATTCAGTTACGTCAGGATATAAATCAGAATGATTTTCAAACAAGAATTAAGTTTTTTATGTAGGCAGAAGAATTGTTAAGTCAATATGTAAATTTTTGGAATTTTTTGAAAAATATTTTATTTCCTGACAATTCATCCCAGAGGAAATGTCAGATAATTATGTTAACAGACATAATTATCATTATTACTTCGATCAAAATCTTCATCTATTTGGAGGTACGCCCCAGAACAGGTGGTCATTCACTGTTTAGGGAGGCACTGTTGGATCATATGTTATTGTACCTTACTTGTTCGACCGGTTCTTTGAAAGGGTATTAACAATGAGTGTCATAGGTTTTTAACGGACGAGTTGTCTGGATTGTTAGAGGATGTTACCTTGTAAGTTAGACGAAACATGTGATTTCAACATGACGGAGCACCACTGCAACATACAATAAAAGTTAGATGTGTGCTAAATAATAACTACAGCGACAGTTGGATTGGATACTGTGTTAATGTGGAATGGCTTCCAAGATCTCTAGGACTAAATGCATTTACCAGCGTTGGATCTGAAATGCTACAAGATGTTCAGCAGTCTTCTATCAGGGGTATACGACTGTGTCTATACATAATGGGCTACATTTTGGACTGTTAAACTGTCCAATTAAGCTGTTCTTAAAACGATGAATTTAGAACATATGCTCATAAGCATCATAAAGAGGAGAAAAACAGAATACTTCAGGCATATGATTAGAGAACTTAAGTACCATCTACTTTGCCTTATAATACAAGGAAAAGTGGAGGGAAAGAGTTGGATTGGTCGAAAGGCCAATACGTAATATGAGGGTCAAGTTTCATGGCTACGTAATTTTAGGTAATGTCATGGTTCCACAGTAGAAGAATTATTCGGTACAGTAGCCAATAGCGAAAGGTTTCAGGAAATTGTAAAACGAACGTCTGAATACTGAAGAAGGTCTTGCCAATGTTAATGTCAAGTCGCAATTGTATGCATTCGCTATTTACTTCATCTAGAAAAGTTTGTAGCTCTTCCATACTCCCAAGATGCATCCTTGTCTGACCCCTCTCTCAATCAGTATATTATTAGTTTCTGGCTCGGTTACCTTTACTATTGATTTTTGTTTCCAATAAATAGGTTTATAATAATGGACATAAAAAAAGGTTTTTTTTGTTGTATTTGTACTTTTCTGTTTATTTTGAAATATAAATTCATTAAAAATTCGGAAGTGACCAGCAAATCAAATATCTTCTTCATCTTCTTTTGCTTTTTATACAGACATGACTCTATCTGTTTTTCAATGTGCCTCCAGTAAGTTGTCGTTCCATCGGTTTCGTGGTCTTCCTACTAATCGTCTTCCTATTGGGGAACCGTCTCTTGCTGTCTTTACTACTCTATTTGTTGTCATTCGGCTTATATGATCGTTTCATTCTACTTTTTTATTTCTTACCCAGTTCTTGATGTTCTCCACCTTGCATCTACGTCGTATATCTGTACTTCTAGCTCTGCCCCATAGTGTCTTACCATCAATTTTTCTAAGTGTTTCCATCTCTGCTGTTTCTAACATCCTTTTTGCCCTCTCTGTGTCAGGTCTTGTTTCTGCCGCGTATGTCATTATTGGTCTGATGACTGTTTTGTAAATTAGGCCTTTCATTTCTTTCCCGATATTTTTATTTCTCCATATTGTTTCATTCGGCAGCCTGCGTCTCTGTTTGCTCTATTCACTTGATCTTCCACTTCAGTTTCGAGCTTTCCGTAACTAGATAATGTGATGCCTAGATATTTAAACTCCATCGCTTGTTCTATTACCATCTGACCTTCCAGCCCAATTTATTTCCAGCTTAGTAAATTTGCTGTTGCAAATAACCATGCATTTTGCTTTTTTGGGAAATTAACATGTTAAATTTTAACAAGAAAGAAGGATTTGGTGAGGTTTTTAGAAGGTTTTTTACTATAAATCATGCTTTTAAAAATGTCTTTATAGTTTTTGGCTAAAGTTCTGTTTAATTTAAATACATATAAATAAAAAATTTAAAAATATTTATTATTAACGATTGGTCTAAGGTTAATTTTAATTGTGATTGATATCTTTATTCTAATCGACCATTGAAACAATGTATACAACTTTTGTTTTTGTACAACCATATACCTACATCAGCTTAAAGTTCAATAAACTTCTTACCTACTCGATTTTTTGTAACGATTACAAGTCTTTCATTAAATAATGTTGATGGTGTCATGTCATTCTCCTCGTTCAATTGTTAGACGCAAGTGAAATATTCTTCTGTCTGAATATTTCTACGTATCGTTTACTCATAGGATATACAAGGCATGTCTGAAATCAAATTGTAACTATGGAATAAAATCCCAATTCCTCAACATCTGTCGTGTTATTGCACTTGCTTTTTTTCCATATTTAGTCAAAGCAACTTACAGAGAGAAACTGCTAAACAGAAAGAAAATTTTTATTATTGCAGGGACTCTAATTAAAAACATTTAATTTAGAATATATTTTTAAAAAGTTTTAATCAAAAAATCCTTTATCAAGAGGTATATTTATTTATAAAAACCTTTCCGGCTACATCCCAGAACGTTTTTGGAATGACTATTTTATCATCAGTGCTGTTATTCGGTATACATGTATAAAGCCACTATATATGTATAAGTGCCACTAAAAGCAACAGTTGCTACCTAAATGCTCTTATAGAGACTATATCTCCAACATCATTTATAATATTATTAGCAACAATGTAATTTCAATCTAATTTAACAACATTTAAATGGTTTTTTATAAATAAAAAAAGAGCTTATCGAAATGGACAATAGTTAGATCATATTCATTATTATACTTTTAGTAGGCATTTTTATGAGCAAGCAAATTCTTGATAAAAATTCTTAGTAAAAAATCAATTCCTAATTCGGTACGAAATCTTTGGTAAAAAAATCCTTTTAGCATCGATGAATTGTTGTAGAAATCTCAAGCTCGCGAACAACTTTAAATATTTTGCTAATGATATCGCTCATATCCAGTCCCTATTTACTTTTCAGTCGTTTTCCGAGAACCAGAAATGTCAATGTTGCCGACTGGATCCAAATTGCAGTGGTTTCAATTGCGTGTAGATTTTATTATGAAAATATATCAGAATTATAAACTTTTATTATAGTAATATAGTAGTTTTTTGCTTGTAACATGGTAGACAAGTAGTTTTCACTTGTTTTGAATAGATATTCTGCCCACTGTAGTTGTTTAATTCTCATTGCAAGAACTGCATCTCTGATTTTGCTTTTGATTTATTCGTATTTATTGTATAGCTCGAATGACGCTATGTTTATTCGTTCCCATATTTCAATTTTTTGTTGTAGTTTCTTTGTTAACACCCATGTCTCGCACCCATGCGTTAGAGTAGGTCGCAGGATAGTTTTATACAGCCTTATTTTTGTATTTCCCGATACATCTTTCGATTTTATTATTCTTTGCAAACTGCCTGCACACCTGTTTCCTTTTGCTATTTGAAAATCTATTTCCTTTTCTTCTTCGCATTTATTTGTCACAAGAACACCCAGATACAAGTAATCCTTTACCTCTTTAATTCCCAGAATATCTCTCCCTAATGCAATTTCCATATTTAGTTTTCTGCTTTTCTTTTGCTCATTTTTCAGCTCCATGTATTTTGTTTTATTTATATTTATCTGTTATCCTATATTTCCTGCGGCCTCTAGAAGATTCTTAGCTATTTTTCCTAATTTTTTTCTACTCCTAGGCAAAAGTACAACATCATAAGCATAGGCTAGACACTGGTGACTCTTATTAAATTTTATTTCCACTCTGTTCATATTTCTGTCTCTTATTATCTTTTCAAGGGCCAAATTAAACAGCGTGGTGGATAAAGGATCCCCTTGTCTTACACCTTTCTGAACTCTAAAGTATTGGCTACTCTTTCCATTAATCTTAATTGCGCTTGTATTGTTCTGAAGCGTCATATGTATCAGTCTGAATGAGATTTTGAACTCCTGTAAAGCCTTCATCAGTTTTGATCTACCTACATTGTCATAAGCACCCTTAAAATCCACAAAGATAAGGTGTGTCGGTATGTCGTATTTATATACACCAGATAGAACTTATTTCAGCATAAATACATGGTCACTAGTTGATCGATTTTTTTCTAAAACCAGCTTGATAGTCACCCAATATTTTTTCTGTACACACTTCTATTTTTTTTTTTATCAACCTCATCCTTAGTTGGTTTTGCAATATATATTCCATCCATTGGTATTGATTCTCGTTCATTGTCGTTTTCCTCGACAAAAATATCCCCGTTCGAAATATTGTTTCTATCTCTCCAATTTTTGTCTCTCCTGTTTGTCTTTAATGTAGGTCGTTTTTGAATTGTAACATCTGCTTATTTTAGATACATAGAGCAGTGGCTATACCGCTCTGAGGAGACCTAAAGAGGTCGAAATACGTATAAGCGGCTTGTCGCTGACCTGTATCGAAACAAAAATCTAATACCATCATTATGATCTGCTTATTTCTTTAACATATTTGTAAAAATATTTTATATCCTTCCTTTGGTATTTTTCTTTCTAATTTTGAAGTTAACTTTTAAAGATCTCTTTTCTTCCTTCGGCAAATTTTCTTTACTAATTTCTTTTGCCCATATATCTTTCTTTATCATCTTTGTAAAAATATTTTATATCCTTCCTCTGGTATTTCTCTTCCTTATTTGAAGTTGACTCTAAAAGCTCTCTTTTCTTCCTTCGGCAAATTTTCTTTACTAATTTCTTTTGCTCATATATCTTTCTTTATCATTATCATTTTTTGTTTGCAACATCTTTTGTCTATATATTCGCTTTAACTCTATTTCTTTTTCACATTCTATGTCCAACCATTCTTTCTTCTTTTTCCTTTTACTCTTTGTTATATTTCTATTCATAGCTGTTTTTATACTATTTTCGAGTATTTTCCAGTTTTCTTCTATGCCATTTAATTGAACAGTTACGTCGCTGTTATAAATATTTTCTAGATCTTGCCTATACTTGTTGGCTACTTCCTCTGTTTTCAATTCGTCGTTAATATATCTTATGTTTTGCCTTTTTTGGGTTTTATTTTTTCTGAATACTCATACTTTACCTTACACTGTAACTGCACTTGTCATATCATTGTATAAATCCCTCAAAGTATTAATTAAAATGTGTGGAATTTTCCTGGCTTCTAGCCCGTGCCACTGCAATGGGACACTATCATACGCCTTGTAAAGATCAATAAATACCATGTGTGTCTTAATATTGTATTGTAAGCTCTTTTTCTATGCTTTGGTTGACAGAACACATTGCCTATACTAGAACGACCAGTAAGAAAGCCACTCTGATCTTTAGAGTGGCTCCAAATCCAAATTTGGATCAAATCCAAATTTTTTACTGTGTGGGAAAGTTCAGCGAATATTTTCTTGGTTTTATAAGATATGCTTGTGACAAGCTCCAATGCATGTCCATGGAAATAAAAACCTTATAAGCCTCGCATAAATCGTCTGAAATAACTTGGTATTCTCTATACACAAACAATGCCTTGATGAGTTCCTAGACAAGAAGCAAGTGGCCATTTCCGTCAAAGAGGAATTAGTAACTTATCCTGGTAAATAGCAAATCATGATCATTCTCTTTGCTTTTATCCCTTAGCCTTAGCCTTCTTATGTAATTAGGGAAGTTGACACTCCCCTAATTATATTTTCCTATAAACTTATATCATGACAGTCGGTAAGCTATAAGCTTATATCTTAAGCCTATAGCTTACCGACATTTATCACATTCCCCCACCAGTCATTTTGTAATAATCTTATAATTAGTAAAGTCACAAAACCAAGGGATCATTTGATATCTTATTAAGTCACTGTGATAGTTTTTGTTTTATTTACTTATTTTTAAAAGTTCAAAGTAAAAATCAAATTCTAATATATATTATAGAATTTATATTTAAAAAGAGGCTATTCAATATCCAAGATTAGGGAAAAGAGGCGAACAGTTGCATCACAAATAGAGAGGTACTGTTTCATAAAAAAGCAGTAAGAAAAGTACAATACAAAAAATATATAGCGTGTAATGTTAAGCAGTAACTTTGGCAACATTGATTCATCGGGTCGCAAAGTGACGAAAACAAGCATACTCTTAGTTAATACTTGCGGTCCTCATTAGTATTCTCCGCGAATTAATCCAAAAACAGAATTGCAAAAGAGACCGACTGCAGTGAAAAGAGAGGATGAAAGAAGAATACGGTTCTGAACATAGTCGCAGGCGATGAGTTATCACTGGAGGAAATATAATTTTTGAATATACTTTTTAAAGATAACGAACTGAAATTGAATAAATTTTCCATCTTTTACTATTTTGTAAGGAAAAAATTTAATTGAAATTAGTAAGGAACATATCAGATAATAAAAAATTTATTAAAATCCTTTATAAAAGGTATATAATTAATATACCTTTTATCCTTTTATATAAATATATAATTATATACCTTTTATAAAGAATTTTAATAAATTTTTTGTGATACATGGTATACAGCCAGCTACAGGAACTTAGTTTCCTTGTGGATGGATATCAGATAATGAATAGATGAATTAATCTATGATCTACTATGATAAATTATCTGAATTAGACGATCTAAACACAAATAGAAAATGTAGAATGGCGTGAAACCATAGCCTTGTTTTCAAATAACGTTTTTTTAAGTATCATACCTTTTTTTTTCTTAATTTATAACACTTACACCGACATTTCTTGATAAAAAATTTTCTTAATCTAGTAATAAGTTAGTAATTGGATATATAGCACACTATCGTCTTCTTTAGCAAGAGATTGATGGAGCCCATTATTCGCATCTTGTATTACATCACTTCTAATGACAGCAACTTTTATCTTGATTAAGAAAAGCATCAATCTCACAGGTAACGTTCTTCATTTTATCAATATTACAACTAAATTTAAAATAATGCTAAACAATTTAATTACTTAAACGAAATACGAAATATATTTGTTTAAACAAACTATTGCTTTTCGGCAAAACTTTATGTATTTTTTA
The DNA here is from genome assembly GCF_040954645.1 of Diabrotica undecimpunctata. NCBI lineage: Eukaryota > Metazoa > Arthropoda > Insecta > Coleoptera > Chrysomelidae > Diabrotica > Diabrotica undecimpunctata. Next base: position 157,912,706 of record NC_092805.1, read on the forward strand.
CAATTAGTTCCTCTTCATCTTCTTTTTCTATGGGAATAATATTTTTTACACTGACCATACTGCAGCAAATTGGCTTATTATACACCTTTGATAACATCAGAATAACAAGCCCTCAGAACTTTGGCAGATTTGCTATATATAGGCTCCCCAGCAACAACCGATGTTGCTCTTGCTCTTGCATAAAGTCTAAATCTAACTATTAAATAGCAACAGTACGTTCTTCGCAATTTGCCTTAATGTGCTAGAGATCGGTCTGTCACTTATTTCTGAGTCTTCTTTTGCTCCATCTTCCTAGCGTTCACCAGCTTCTCTAGGAGACTTCTCTTCACTAGCGAATTAGTTGAACTGTAAATTCAAGCTTACTGGAAGCTATTGGACGATGGTAGGAATAACCTTTTAATCCGACATACATCTACAGTTCACCCTTGAAAACACTATCTTTTACACTCATTACGTAAGAAAAAGACGTTGAAATAAAAGTAGACGATTGCATTTCTTTTCAATTCGAACGCCACCATTATTCTACACGTGTTTCTACACGAGTTATTTAACTCCTTATCAGGAACACTTATAGTAGTTCATACTGAAATAAAATGCAAATGAAATTCTCATTTTCCATGGCACCAACGTTATCTACAAAAATTTATACGGCTACATTTCCCATTTTATATCCTTTTTCTTTACTCATTTTCATGATTACTTTATCCATAATAAATCCATATCATGGATAATGGGCTTAGTAAAATACCTTGTCTGATACCAGTGTTGCATATAACATGACCTCTATATAACATAAGAGGCTACCAGAGAGGGAGTAGACGGTCTTCGTTCAATCTAGAACCTGCTGGTTGCTGTCGCCTTGGGTACGGATATTACGACAGACAAATAAGAAGCAAGAAGACTATATAAAACTGTATTTAAAGCAATTAAAATTAAACGGATAATATACATACATTTAATTCTAATAAATCAATAATATCTACCAATTAAAATATGCGTGACAAATATAAAAAATCTTTATCTACGGTTGAGAGTAATTCATATACGACAAAGTCTTTGAACAATACAAACAAATCTGTTATTTAGGAGAGTCGCTTTTACAACTTTTGAATAAATTAACAATAGAACAGTTATATGAAACCAATGCAAAACGAACTATGGATATCTATATCATATAAACTGCTTGTCTACGGGTAAATCGTAACGGGGGTAAGTTAGAATATAATAAGGGACGAAATACTGGCTGAGCAATTACTTTTACGGACGATTGCCTCAAAATATATAACGATGTAAGGCATTAGAATAATTTTTACATAAATAATGTTAGGACAAATATTATAAAAACAATATAATGGATAGATATGTCAATAAAGTCAATAATTTGTCAACTAATAATGCGATCGCGCATACAAATAATTAATAGAATTATTAATAGATAAAGACATGTACGAGATTCAAAAAATCAATATAAAAAAACAATATAACAGTAAAAAACAAATGTTAAATGTCCTTAAATCAAAATTTTCAATCGTGGCACAAAATGGGATAGAGTTCTACACAAAAAAATATGAATTTGCAGCAAATAACTACGTTATACCAATAAATGTACTTGAAATATCACATCAGATGTGATTTGGTAACGGATACTGTGTTCAATAATGTATATGAGTTGTACTTTACCCCATAGAATTGGTAGCAGCAGCTACAGGTGCTGGGAAGAGCGCAAATTGACATCTTCGACAGGCAGAAAAAAAAAAGTTGTCGATGGCCTTGGATCTATTCTGTCTGAGTATAAAAAGATCTACAAGACTTTTGAAACCTACAATATACAACGTAAATCACAGAAAAGGACGAAATACAAGATTGTAATTGTATCTGTTTTTATTTGCTACTTTTTTGATAAAGTTGGCGAAGATGAAGATAATATTATAGTATTTTTGATCATAGATTCTTTCAAATGCTTAAGTCTTTGTAGAGTTGCAGGTTAGAAATATCTTGCTCTTGGAGAATATGACTGCATAGATATAGTCACATTGGGTATCATGGGTACCCAACATTACTTTGTAAAAATATTTATAAATATCGAACCTGTTGACCACTGACTTGGGACGGCTCTGTTTTTATCGAAAAGGAAGAAGATAGGACATTCGTCTGTTGGTTGAAATGCATTCCGGCCGCCGGACTCATTTCTGCCGCTAAACGACGTCACCGGTCACTGCAAATATTTCAAAATCGTCGGAAAAAGTGCTCGCCGGAACGGACGAGACTCATAAACATCCAAAGGGGAATGCCTTAAGGACCAGGTCCGGACATCTTAATGTACTTTTTCTGATATTATTTAAAAAAAGTATTTTTACAGTATTATATCTTATATATTCAATATAAGGCTTAAACGTAGATTAAGGAGATAAAAGATATGGTAAAAAGTTTATGGTCTTCGTCTTCTATATCTTACAGATATACTTTGTTATTTTCTGGTGCACAATTATGAAGAAATTGTTACTTTGTTGACTGGTTTATAAATTTTGGTGGATTCTGTGGTTAACTAGACTTATAATTTAACTCAAAATTGCAATGTTATGAAAAATATTTTTAATTAATAAAAAATTTTTCAAATATTTTTACCTTCTTATATTTTTAGATAGATAGACACGTTTATTGACAATTTTAAACACTAGGTACATGTCATGTCACAATATAAATAGGTCACTTATGTATACATCGGAAATAACTAAGAAATAATACAAGAATACATAATATAACAAAGTCTAACGGTTGCAAAAAATGTAAAAAATTAATACCATATTGGTCCTCCTCTTCGTGATCTTCTGCACTCAAAAATATGTCTTGTGCAGGCACTTCCATCTCCTAAAAACATGCCGCTAGAGTAGGTGGAGGATAAAGTAAACGAGTAATCTCGCAGACGTGTTTAATGGGCAAAAGAGCGGGAGATTTAGAGGACCAAGGCAAAAAATCAACTTGATTGTCTTCAAAATGGGCCAATGTAATTTTGGCTGTATGCGGTCGTACATTCTCTTATTGAAAAACTGAGTTAAGGAGCATCCGTATATAAAACACAACATGTGGATCTACAATCTCCTATAGTGGCTCATGTTACCTCTGATGAACACCAAAATTGACCTGCTTCTATAGGCATTTATCCTGGGTTCCATGATTCCTACAGCATGATGCACAAGTCTTTCCATATAAAAATGAGTATCTCATCTTTTATTCATCTCGCCTTATCACCCTTCTCACGGATATCATTCATAGTCAAACAGAATCTGGATTCATCAATATTTGATTGAAGGTTACCAGTTCAGCCGTTTTCTATGATTCGGTGATAAAATGTTTGCATTGTAATACGCCTTCCAAGCTTTTCAGATCAGTAGTCTGCAATTGACCTTTGTGTACGGCCTTCCCGACGCCATGCTCGACAAAAACCACACGCGAAATAGCCAAAATAACAACAAAACTTTCAAAGAAATCACCAAATGCTTTCAACAAAAATCACTAAACAACTCAGAGTTTCCACAGGTATGAAGTGCATATCTGATGACATTCTGACAGTTATGGAGAGTGACACAGTATTGCCAACTATCCATATGCGTTATTAGTTCTCAACATCTTCCTCTTTAAGCAACTTACCTAATTTCTTATTATTATAAAACAATTTTATACCATGATGGTTTGTTGCAAGAGCGCTTTTCTCTGGTTGAGTAGGTATTCTCGGTAAAAACCGTTTCATGATTGTTGCTGTAACTGCAAATGTTTGTTTTTTATTAGATTGACTAAAATTACCGCAATAACCTGTATTATCAGGATCATTCTGAACTTGTCTGTCAGTCATATAAGGTTTTAAATGTATAGTATTTCTTTTCAACATATTATTGTTTTCATTGAACACGTAATAAGATCTCGGTTTCTCAAAGTTTATAATTATTTTGGCTGGAACCCATACCCTATCTTTTGACAACAAGACTGAGATCTACATTCTTATCAACAGCTGACTTATCATATTGAGCATTATAATTTAATTGTGATTGTAAAAGTTTATCCAAAACATTAGTTTGAATTTTAGGATCTATGTTATATATTGAGGATGGTCCACTACGGTATTCTAATTATGATACACTTATATCTGTCCCCTCCTTGTATTTCTTAATCATTTTTTTAGCTATATGAAGGGCCTTTTTAGCAAGATCATTGCTGCGAGGATAGCAAGGTAAATCTGATAATTCACCCAATAACAGTTTTTCTTTTTTGTTTGCACGGAATTTTTCACAAATTTTATAATATGCAATCATATCATCAATATCTTTGCACATACCAAGACAAATACAATTTAGAAAAATTAAAATCTGTTGATTAGAAGAGCCTAGATAATTTAAAAAAAAAATTAGGTTAAATTTTAGGCTTATAAACAATTTGAATAACCTCATCAATTGTTGATTAATTATAAAAATATCAAAACTGATATTAAAAGTACTTCGAAAGACGCTTTAAAGAAAAGAAAAAATTAGATGATTTGTTCATTAGTTCTGGAGTTGATTGTGATGATAGGTCAAAGGTAACTGTGATTTACAATAAAAGTATATGAGATCTAAGACATATTTTTAAATAAAAACCTTAACTACACAAACCACTAATTGGGTTCAAATTTAAATTAGCTACAAATGACTACAAGTTGGTTAAAATGTCAATTAAAAGTAGTCCGTCCGTCAAAAAATTGCCGGACAGTTAAAATTAAAACAAAAATTTAAGATGTCAATTATCTCTGCTTCTATTCAAGCAATTTTAATTTGTTTTTTTTTTAATTGGTGTCTCGCGAGCACAAAAAATCAAATGTCGCATTTGCAAATACGTATTAATAAAATTTAAAAATCCTTTTCCGTCGACCGTCCATTTACGATCAATTTTAACACCCTCAAAATCATTGATTAATGCCCCCTATTAATGAATGATTTTCTATTAATGAACGATTTCATTATAAGCAACACAACATACATTGCTTGCATAAATTAATTAAACGCTCTGTGATTGGCAGTGACCTGTGGTGTAGGCAACCAAATATTTATTTGTATTTACCTATTTATATTCCCACTAAAAAATTAATTTAAAATGAAGTAGCCGCTGTTAGTACTATCTATCATTGTATGTCATTATTTACTTTATTTTTTAAAATTCTGTGTATTTAAAAAATCAAAGGATGGATATTGACGAAGAGTTTAATGTAACTCCACCAGAATTTAAGTTCTTCTATCACAGAATTTACAGAGGTCCAAGAAGACTTAAATATAAATTTGTCAAAATGCTATACAGCAGATAATCATTTATCAATATCTTCGTTTAATTTCTGTAATTATACCATTTCGAATATTAATGTTTACTATAATAAAACTACCACTAAGAAAACTTTGAATAAAGTCAATGAAAGCTGAAAAAATTGTTGTTTATCGTTAAGTAAATAAATATTTAAACTAAGATATTTTTATTTCTAAAAAGTACGGTCGACGGAAAAGTTTTGTAACGAACTCGTGATTTAAAATGGCGATTAACAATTTCGAACATTAACGTTAAAATATCTCAATTGTTAATCGCCCGTATTAATACACTTGTGGGTTAAATAACTATTAAACAACCACAAATGTTCCACCAACGCGATTAAAGTGAAAATTTGATCTTAAGAAATAATTTTCACTTAAGTCCGTTGAGTTTCGTTTCATCAACTAAAAATATTTACTTAAGTACAAATATTTTTGCTTAAGCTAAAGTCACCTACTATGACTTAAGCAAAAATTTTAGTGTATATATAGCGTACGTAAATGTTTTGGTGTTGATAAGATTTTTATTTTTATATTTTATTTTTGTTATAAATTCCATCGAAGTGTATAGTTTATCGTGTGTGTATATATAGAAAATATATTTATGGAGAAGGATAATTACCACTAGTATACTCCATTCGCTTAGCTCGGGCATATTTTGACAGATTCATAGTCGGAAACCTACAACACAACAATTCCTACTTTTCAGTATTAATAGCTCAAGTATCCTACTATTGCAGACTTCTTTCTTTAAAAAAAGAAGAATTATGCTAAATAGTGGAAGTGTATACTAAACCCATCAAATTTTGGGTAGTATATATTTAAAAAATATATTTTAGTTGTTATAATTTAACATAACTATTTATTATATGGTGCAGATAAATAAATATTGATTATCGGTAATTCGCAAAGTTCTATTTTATTTACTATTTAGTTTGTTTACTATTAATATTGGCTATGAGTACGTGTGCTTGGTTGTATAGTAATTTCCAGCCACTTTTAGTCTGTCAAAAAGTAACTAACTTCGCAAAAAAATAATTACTAAATTCACTAGACAGTTCGGCCTGGGAATCGCGAACCGAGTATACTTGGCATTAAATCCATATTAACTAATACGTCGCTAAATAGCTCTGAAAAGAACTGTTTTTTATATAAATGCAAACAAAAAATCTAAAAAGTAAGGGAATAACGCAGGAAATACGAAAAACCGTCGATATAAATTTTAAAATTTCATAAATGTCATTAGTGTCAAAATGTCATAATTTAGTGGAGTAAACGAGTAAACTTGCCTGCGGTTGGACCGATTACAAACAATCATTACGGCGCGGTAAATTTGAATTACTCCTCCTGGTTAAAAAACAAACCATAGTTCACAATACAAACTGAACACTAATGCCATCTAATGGTCGTTTGTAAAATTTAAAAATCTAGCAGTTATTGAAACTCTGCTACGGCAAGTTGAATAACCGGATATTTCACAGTCTTAAAAATTTAACAGTGATCTAAATGTTAATTTAATGAATAATTTGATTTTCTCGACAGCGTTTAAGAAATTAATGATGCAATCCTTTTAAAAAACTATAAAATCTATTATAATGTAAAGTTCTATCAATACAGCCGCCATAAAACTGTCTCGTTTTTTACTCAATTTACAAAAAGCAAAAAGGATTATAAACATATAGCGACCTTGACTTTTTATTGAGCTATTTGTTCGGTCACTAAATTACAAATTATGTAAAATAATCGATGTAAACCAGGAATACTAAAGTAGTAAAATAAAAAGGATGTAACGGAATGCGTGGTTGACAGGTAAAATGTGAAATAATCTCTATTTTTGCATATTATGCAGCATCCGTTGATTTAAAGATAATTGAAGATAAAAAATTTTACACTGAAAATTTTTTTAACCTTTACCCAAAGATTATGCAGCTACCGTTCCATTAAAAACCGTTCGTCTTTTTAAATTTCCCCGTCCCCCATTGGTTCAAAGATCAATTGGATCTTTGATTTATGAAAAGATCAAATAACGTATTTAAAAAAAAAAAATAATAAAATTACTTTATTCCATGTTAATGAAACTTCGCGCTAATCTACAATACCGCGTAAAGTACCACATTTTTTATTTCCTCTTTTTCATATAATAACATGCGTTTAAAAAACACTTCTCCGTTATTTCTATTTATACTAAAAAGCAATTTACTCTTTGTAAATGAATGTATCGTTTTAATGTTTGTAGAAAACGGCGGTCACTCCAGCCATATTTCAAAATTACCGCTTGACAGTTTTTGCCAGTTTTAACCGCAAAATTGAAGACGGTCGAAATATTAAATGATTTATGCTGTCAACTAACATACCAGCGGTATCTGTTGTCAAGAATAATAATATGCATAATTTTTGCATCTTTTTATTTTGTCTGCAACGTTTTATAGGCGTGCTAATTTTGTCAACAAAGGGATTGCAAAAAATTAAAATGAAAATACCGGGAATAATTGTTTTTCTTAAACAAACAACTTAGCTATTAAGTTTGATTAATGTCATATGAGCACTAAATATTAGTATATAAACTTGCGTGCATAGAAATCGGCCCACTGTAAACTTTTGACTTTAACTATATTTTTTTCAAGAAATATTCATCAGATCACAAAAACAAATATACTGTTTGAAAGACAATTTAATATGCTTTAATGTGAGTATAAATTTATGAAAACTTATTTCAGCTTCCTATGTTTAACATAGTGAAATGAATTCATTAAGGAAATTAAGCTTTTTTATTATTAACATAAATAAAGTTATTGACAATTTAAAACTTAACACTTAATTTTTTAATAATCGGTATGACCTCCTCTTGCCCTAATAACATCTCTCATACGATTAGGCATAGATCTAATCAAGTTTGCTATTGTTGCTTGTGGGATGTTAAACCACTCTTCTTCTGTTGCAAGAATAAACTCTGGGATCGAGTCTGGGGTATGAAGTCTAGCTCGAATTCTTCGTTTTAGCTCATCCCATAAATGTTCGATCGGATTTAGGTCAGGACTGTTTGCTGGCCAGTCTATAACCTGAAAACCGACTTCTGCAATGTAATCTTGCACGATTCTTGCGGTGTGTGCCCTTGCATTGTCATGCATAAAGATAAATTCGTCTCCAATGTAGTCGACGTAAGGTACCACATGAATTGCTAAAATCTCCTCGATATAACTGGCAGCCGTTAAACCTCTTCTTTCGTGAACATGGTCGTCCCTACTAATGAACTCAAGATCGGTTCGTGCTCCTATAGAAATTGCACCCCAGATCATGCAGGAACCACCCCCATAAGCACTCCGCTCTTCAAAGCAGCATTCTGCAAATCTCTCTCCTGGTCTCCGGTACACTTTCCTTCTTCGGTTGCTACCATAGAGGCATATTTTGGTCTCATCTGAGAACAGAACAGATCCCCATTGTTCCAACGTCCAATTCCGATGATCCTGTGCAAAACGCAGGCGTGATTGCCGATGAGCTGGAGTAAGTTCTGGACCAATCGCAGGTGTTTTAGGGGTCAGGTTATTTTCCCGCAGTCTTCGTCCCACTGTCCACTGACTAACAGCCACTCTTCGCACCTCACGGAGCTGTCGTTGCACCTGAACGGCATTAAGGTGACGATTTCTTAATGTTGTTGACACAATAAAGCGGTCATCACGAGCGGTTGTAAATCGCCGTCTGCCTGTTGCAGGTCGCCTATGAAAGGATGCAGTCTCCTCATAACGTTGGCACACTCTTCGAAAAGCTGCGCGTGTCATATCCAATTGTCTAGCAACAGCTCGCTGACTAAGTCCATTTTCGATTAGAGCAATGACTTGGGCGGCTTTTGTGGTGTAGTATGCATTAAACTAACACACTTGAACACTGCTGAGATTATGAAAAACGAATAATATGCAAATTTCACTTGCGCAATACTTTTACAATTAGACAAATTTGTTATTTTCGTGACAATCACCACATAAACACATTTCATTTGTTTACCGGTTACTACGCATGTAAACGATAAGCCTTCTTAATAAACTTATACTCACATTAAAGCATATTTAATTTTCTTTCAAACAGTATATTTGTTTTTGTGATCTGATGAATATTTCTTGAAAAAAATATAGTTTAAGTCAAAAGTTTACAGTGGGCCGATTTCTATGCACGCAAGTGTATATAAGACCTATAAATCTCTAAAATAATACACCATTAGAAAATATACGATTTTTATATATTTTTTTGGAAAATGAGGTCATAGTTAATCACCGATAGCAAGGAAATCGGCATGAAATATGTATTTTTTGTGTGAATATAATAAACTTCGAATAACAACAATATCTAATATAATTTATTGTTTTAGGTCCAAATAACGGTCTTGGATAAAAATGACAGTCCACCGTCTTTCAAAGACGCTCCCTTGCACTTTTCCGTTTCGGAAGATCTTGGTCCTGGACAGTCCATCGCGACGATCAAAGCCGAAGATCCAGATACGATTGGATCTCTCGATTATAGTCTCCTTAAAGGCGATGACGGAAAATTTTCTTTGGACAAAACCAGTGGAGTCTTGCGCTTGATAGATTCTCTGGACAGGGAAACTAAAGACGTCTACAAGTTGTTGGTGAGGTGCAGTGATGGAAATCAGTTTACTGATACTGTTGTCTCTATTGAGGTAAGTGTAAATCTACTTTTAGCACATATACTTTCTTCGTCTGATGCTACTTAATTCTTGAATGTTTGCCAATATTAGATAATCTTTTAACTAAATTAAAATATTTTACTACATCTGCATGCTTTCCTTGAATCGCGTGCACTTCATGTGACTTCAGGGAACTTCATGAACTTCGTGCAAACATTTTTTCAATAAATAATTCTAATTAAAAAAAAACAATGGGTAAATCTTTATGGGATCTTTAATTCTATAATCGGACCTTTCCTCTTCACTAGAAGTAGTCTGTTCTACACCGATTGTACTGCAAACAATTATCTTAGAGCACATCCTTCCATACGTCAACCGAGACTCTTCTTCTTCTTCAGTGCCTTATCCGGTCCGGATGTTGGCGATCATCAAGGCTATCATGGTTTTGTTGACTGCTCTGCGAAACAGCTCCGCTGAGGTCATCCCAAACCATTGTCGGAGATTTTTCAACCACGAGATACGACGGCGTCCCGGTCCTCTTCTGCCAAATACTTTACCCTGCATAACAAGTTGAAGAATTCGATATTTTTCTTCGTTCCGCATCACGTGGCCGAGGTACTCAAGCTTCCGTTGTTTAATTAAATTAAGCACTTCTTTTTCTTTTGTCATGCGCTGTAGGACCTCAACGTTGGTGACATGGTCCACATAAGATATTTTTAGTATCCTTCTGTATATCCACATCTCGAAGGCTTCGATCCGTTTTTCAGTGGCTTGCGTCAGTGTCCAGGCTTCAACTCCATATAGTAACACTCGAAGAACGTAGCACCTCACTATCCGCATCTTGGTTCCCAAACTGAGATCACTGCAGCACAGCAAGGATCTCAACTTAATAAATGTAGACCGTGCCATTTCAATTCTGGATCTAATCTCTTGAGCGTAGTCCCATTGTACGTTGAGGGTAGTTCCGAGGTAAGTGAATCTGTCGACTCTCTGGATCTCTTCGCTACCTGCCATTAGTGCCCCGGGATCTAAATTTGTACGGCTGACAACCATGAATTTAGTTTTCTTAATATTAAGGTTCAGTCCGTATGATACGCTCACAGTTCGCACTCGGTCTAGTAAGGCCTGCAGATCGTTTAGGCTGGTTGCTAGTAACACAGTGTCATCGGCGTAGCGGATATTATTGATGTATTCACCGTTCACTCGGATTCCCATGTCTAGGTTTGTGAGGGCTTCATTAAAAATCTCCTCAGAGTATATATTGAAAAGAGTCGGCGATAGCACACATCCTTGCCTTACTCCTCGCATGATCTTTACTTGGTCGGTCAGTTGGTCTTCGACCTTGACTTGAGCACGCTGGTTCCAGTATAAATTCATGATGATCCGAATGTCCTTCTCATCCAATCCTACTCTTTGTAGTGCGGTGACCACCGAGACTCTACGTTAACAAAATTAACAAAACCCTCTTAGAAAGAGTGACGCACTACAACTACTCCACCTTCCACCAACCTAGATCTACCTTCAATCGGATGGGGTCCTTCTTCAATAGTCACAACCTCTCTCTTGATACAAAAGTAAGAATGCTCCGATGCTACTGCGATGTCTTCTCTGTCCTTTTTTATGGTGTTGAATCATAGACCTTGAACGAAGATATGTACAGATAACTGGAAGTATTTGAGATGTGGCTATATCGGAGAATACTTAAAATCCCGTGGACTGACCGAGTCACAAATGAGGAGGTCCTCAGAAGAATGAATAAGATCCGAGAGGTACTGAGCACCATCATATCTCGAAAGTTACAGTTCTTCGAACATATTATGCGAAATAAATCCAGATATGCTCTCCTTCAAGCCATCCTGCATGGAAAAATATTAGGAAAATGAGGTCCAGGAAGAAGAAGAACTTCTTGGTTAAAGAACCTCAGAATCTGGCTCAATACTGCAGCATATTTAAAGCTGCACTGGTAACATTTTCAAAAGAGTGTCTCAAAAGAAACATTGTTTCTAAACAACATGAATAAAAACGCCTGAACGGTGGCATGTGGCCAAGAAAAGAAGGTCGAAGAGATCCAAATATCCAAATATTACAAATCCTTGTCTAGCAAGATTATAAATAACTTTACCAAATTGATTATTTATTAAATAATCCTCTGGATGATTTTTCCATAATCCTCAAAGAGATTCATAGGAATTGCACAGGAACTACACGGTCTTTATGAGGTTCAAATCAAAAGTAATAAAAATTTACACCTGACAGGTAGCAATTTATACCTAAAGCCTACTTCAAGACTGATTTAATTTTATTTCGGTCTGAAATATGACTTGAAGCACCGAATATCAAAGACACTCTAACAGCTCCATGTTTCCAATTGGTTATGCCAGTACTTGTGAGTACAGAAAAATTATGACTACTTGACAAGTTAATTAATAATATTCAGTAAATTCAGTTCTTTCTTCATCTTTGTAGTCTTTTTAAGGTCTCTTTAATGTCTAGACCGAAAGCAGAAGTTTGGTGTTATAATCATCGTTTGACGTTCAGGTTTATTGGTGCTTCCAATTGTGAGGAGACGGATCCACACTTGTTGACTAGATGTTTTAAAGTCCAGGGATTTGACAGTCTCAAACAGAAGAAATCTTATTGTATGATAAATCTGGTGATTTGTCGGCAGAGCGTGTTATTAATGTACATATTGGTTATGTGTGTAGTCTTAAATGCAGTTAATAACCTAAAGTGGCAAACCAAACAAATCTTAGAGATGTTTATGTTAACCTTTAAACTAGACGAAGATGTCAACAAACTCTATGGAATAACCGATATCTTAGGAACAAGAGTTGAAAGTCAGCTTTTTAAAAATTCCAAATGAATACCATACTAATGCAATGCCAGCGATGTCAAGCATACAGTCACGCTTGGGAGTTTTGTGCTAGGAGACCAAGGTATGTTAAATGCACAAAAAGACATCTCGCTAAAGATTGTGACAAATTTGAAAATGTTAAACCAAAATGGGTCCATTGAAAATGTAAAAGGTAAACAATAGAAGTCTGAAAAAAATTAACTTGATACATTCTCCAAACTGAAGGGCAACTGAAATCAAATTAAATGTTATGAAAGCAAATAAGCACAGAAAGTTAGTAGTAATAAGACTTACGATGCGGTACCAAAAGATTGCAGTAAAAATTATCATAATGAATAATATCAAAAAATAACACAGATTGAAAAATAAACAGAACAGACGCTACAGATGATATTATATATACAAGCTATACGCTCCCGAAGAAGCTGAAGCTGTTTTCACTTGATCCTTTTTGTGTGGGGATCATCCCATTCTAGGTTTGGTTTTACAGTTTCTGGTCTGACTTTGCTGTTTCCACTACTTTTCTTCATTCTTCTCTCTTATTGATTGTCCTTTCTATATTTCTAATTTTCATACTCCTTAAGTCTTCTTCCACTTGTTGTGTCCATCTCAGTTTAGGTCAGCCTCTGGTTCTTTTACCCTGGTGGTATCCATTCCGTTATAACTCTTAACGGATTGCTCTTCTCTCTTCTCATTATGTGTCCACACCATCTAGTTCTTTTTGCTTTTATTGCTCTAACTATGTTCTCTTGACTTATCCATTCTTGTATTTCGTGATTCATCCATTGTCTTGTATTCTCTTCGTTTTCCCTCTTTCGTATTTTTCTGGTAATCTTCATCTTAACAACATTCAATTACTCTTCTTCTCTTGCTGGTAATGTAAATATTTCTGCAGAATATACTACTATTGGTCTTATCGTCGTTTTGTAGATTTTTATTTTTGTGTTTCGGCTTATCTTCTTATCTCTAAACATTTTTTTATTTCTATAAAACGCTGTATTTCCCGCTTTAATTCTTCTTTTCATATCTACACTTTCATTTCTTCTGTTGACTAGTACTCCCAAATATTTGAATGTTTCAACTTCTTCGAAACTGTGTGCATCTATTGTCAGTTCTGTCATTTGTGTCTTCTATTTCTTGCTTACGGTTATGTATTTTGTTTTATTTTCATTTATTTCCAGTCCTCTCAGTTTGGTTTCGTTTTCTATTTCTTTAGGTTTTCTTTAATGCCTTTTTATCTGTTGCTACTATGGTTATATCGTCCGCATAATGTACCGCATTCTTGTTTACTGTTATCTTGTCTAATGATAAAATAAATAATACTGTTGAGAGCTCATCTCCTTGTCTCACTACATTTTTTATTTTTATTATTTCTGTTCTTTCTCGTTCGGTGTCTATTATTGCTTGGCAATCTCGCATTGTTAATTCTATCATTCTTATAATTTTATTTGGTATATTACTCTCTTATAAGTCTTGTAAATCTTTAAATTTTCTTCTGTTTATTTTTTCAAACGCCTGTTCAATGTCTAGGAAGAGTATATGTATTTCTCCATCATACTCGTATGTTTTCTATATCACTTGTTTTAGTATATTTATAGCGTCTATTGCGGATCTTCCTTTTCTTAAACCGTACTGGTAATCTCCTATGCTTTGTTCTGTATATATTGTTAGTCTGTCTTTAATAATATCAGTCATTACTTTATATGTTACATTCAATAAATTAATTGCTAGTAGTTTTTGTATATTCTATGGTCTTCTTGTTTTGGGATTGTCACTATAATTCCCTCCTTCTATTCTTCGGGCATTATTTCTTTTCTCCATAACAGATTGCTACAGAAATTAAAAAAATGAAATGAAAGGGTTCATTGCCTGAAATATAGAGCTAAAGGTGCAATTCCTAAGGTAAGAAATGGCGAATGACCTTAGAATTGCCAACGGGTTGCTTAATCATCAAAAAGAACTGCAAGTAATCCTCGACATTGAAAAAATTGATTTGTGTCTTGTCTCTGAAACGCATTTCACAGAACAGTCCTACATATTAAATTTAAAGGATACAAGATATAGCTTTATGTAAGCTTATACATGAAACACTAATGCTTTTGAAATAAATGGCAGTTCAGTTTATTACCCACCTAAACACTCCATTAAAAAAGAACAGTATGTTAAATTCGTGAAAAGCTTAGGGGAAAGGGTTAAATGTGGAGATTAAACACTGGAGCTCCAGAATAACCATAACTAAATGTGAGAAGCTTTTATCAGTTATTAAAAATGGGTGTTTTTAGATATGCAGATAGCCGTAACATCATTGCATTACCATAGAAGCTCTTACGGAATTATTTCGAGCATTACCGGAAAATAAGACGTAAATAAATGCCTAAAAGACAAAATATATGTGATTTTCTAAGTCAAATAATTGGATACCTAGACTAACAATAAATGATTGATACCTTTGACACCAATAGATGATGAACTGGAAGATCTGGACACCTTGTTATACCTAGAATCACTGCAACTAAAGAAAACAACGTCAATGAAAAAATTAAAAGCAAAATATTGCTGGCTTATAAGTGTGACAACAATCTAAAAGGACAGATGATCTCAAAACTACACATGAAAATTAAAGTGACTATATTTAAGAGTAATAAGGGGAGTGTTAATATATAGAGCAGAGAAGTGGTCACTTACACAGAAGGACCAAGAACTGCTTAAACGCTTCTTCTTCTTCTAGTTCCGTCTCCACTATGAAGGTTGGCTATAACCATTGCAAATTCGTCTCTTTCTTCTGCTTTTCTTAAAAGCGTCTGTGTATTTAACCTGGTCCAGTCGCGGATATTTCTCAGCCAGGATATTTGTCGTCTACCAGGTCCCCTTTTTCCTTCGATTTTACCCATCATAATCAGCTGCAACAACTCGTACTTATCATTTCTAAGTATGTGCCCCAAATATGCTGTCTTTTCACTTTTAATTGTGGTCAAAAGTTCTCTGTCTCTTCCCATTCTGTGCAACACCATTTCGTTCGTAATATGAACGGTCCATGGTATCTTCAAAATTCTCCTAAAAAGCAACATCTCAAAAGCTTCCAGTTTTCTCGTTAAGGCAACATTAACAGTCCAGGATTCGAAACGATCAAGAAGAATAGAGTGGATGTAACATTTTACCATCCGATATCGGATTTGCATTGAGTCTTTGGTTACTCAGAAATTTCCTCATTTTCAAAAAGGCTGCTCTTGATTGATCTATTCTTGAGCTTAAACGCTTAGAGCAAAAAATTCTAAGAAACATTTATGTAGGAGTTAAAGTGCAAGGACGATGTTACAGACATTACAACTTAGAGTTGGAGTTATATAGAAGTTATAAGACGTCGTGAAATACTTTCTAGTCAAAACTATCAACTGGTAGACCACTGGTAGAAATAAGACTCCTGATCTAATAGACCTATTTATCATTAAGAATTTTTTTTTTTTTTTTTAGCCCTTTTTCTATCCGAATTGTCGAATAAAGGCCTCTCCCATTTCTCGCCATTCATCCCTGTTGTGTGCTAGGCGTTTCCACATTGGTCCTGCGACTCTTTTGATATCGTCGCTCCAGCGCATTTGAGGTCTTCCTCTTGGTCTCTTCACATCGTACGGTCGCCAGTTTCCGACTTCTTGGTTCCATCTACCATCTTCGAGACGTTCGTTGTGTCCAGCCCATTTCCATTTTAATTTAGCTGCTTGTTTCGCGGCGTCCTTTATTTTTGTTTTGTTCCGGATTGCTTCGTTCGTTTGCCGATCTATTAGTGAGATACCAAGCATCTGTCGTTCCATGGCTCGCTGAGTTTTTCGAATCTTGTCCATGTTCTTTTTTGTGAATGTCCAGGTTTGAGCTCCGTAAGTGAGAACGGGAAGGATACTAGAATCGAACACTTTGGTTCGAAGGTTTTGGGGTATCTTTTTGTCTTTCAGTATGTATGAGAGTTTTCCAAATGCGGCCCATCCCATTCTTACTCGTCTGCTTATTTCGGTAGTTTGGTTTTCTTTGTTTACCTTGATATTCTGACCCAGATATATGTATTCTTCTACATGTTCCACTTTTGTTCCTTGGATGGTTATCGTCGGTTGATCATCTTTATTCGACATTAGCTTAGTTTTACTCAGATTCATTTTCAGTCCTTTTTTTATGGATTCCGTATGAAGCTCATCGATCATCGTCTTCAGTTCTTTCCAGCTGTCGGCTATTAGTACTACGTCATCTGCATATCTTAGATGGTTTAAATACTTTCCGTTTATCGACAGTCCCTTCGTTTCCCAATTTAGTGATTTAAAGATGTCTTCAAGTGCGGCAGTAAATAGTTTTGGAGATATGGTGTCTCCCTGTCTTACTCCTCGGTTGATTTTTATTGGCCTCGTTTTCATTCCGTTATCCATCGTGACTACCATTTCAGCGTGTTGGTATATATTATGTATTAATATCCTATATCTAGAATCTATTCTGCTGTTGACCAGTGCTTCCTCAATAGCCCATAATTCTATGCTGTCAAAAGCTTTCTCGTAGTCTATAAATGCTAAACAGATTGGTAAATTGTATTTGTTAACTTTTTCTATTAGGACCTTTAGTGTGTGAAGATGGTCACATGTACTGAACACTTTTCTAAATCCGGCTTGCTCTACTGGTTGATATACATCGAACTTTGTTGTCAATCTATTTGTAATTATTTTTGTGAATGTTTTATAAAGTTGTGATAGTAGTGATATTGGACGATAATTTTTCAGATCTGTATTGTCCCCTTTTTTGTGTATTAATATTGTGTTAGCAGTATTCCATTCCCTTGGTATGTTTCCTTCAAATAGGCATTTATTAAAAAGTATTTTTAGGTACCTGATGACTTCTTCTCCTCCTTCTTTCAACATTTCTGCTAGAATTCCATGACTACCCGGTGCTTTATTTCTTTTCAATTCTTTAATTGCATTTTCTATTTCTACTTCGCTTATTTCGGGCATTACTTCAGAATTTACGTTTGTTATTTGTCTTTTCAGATTTTGCTTTGAAGAGTCGGGGGGATCGTTTCTTGAGCGGTATAACTCAGTATAGAAGTTTTCAACTATGTTTGATATCTGAGCTTTGCTTGTTTCTAGTTGGCCTTGTTGATTTTTCATAGTTATAATATTTTTCTTTCCTAATTTCGGTTTGGTATATTTCAGACTTTGATTTTTTTCTATCACTCTTTCTACATGTTCTTGTTGATGTTTTTTAATATCGTCTTTTATCTGTTTTCGTATGGCTCGATTAAGTTCTTTGTATTCTGTGGTATTTCTTTTGTTTAGTGACAGGAGCTCTTTTCGTTGTTTCAGCATATTCTTCGATTCTGCACTTATTTTGGATTTTTTGTTGTTATGGCGGGTTGCTACTTCTGAGCTAGCATTCAATAGTTCTTTTGTTATAACTGAGTTAATTTTATTAACGCTGAGTTGTTCTAGATTCAGTGCTTGGGCGGTTTTTAATTTGCTAGCATATTTTTCTTTATTGACTTTTAGCTTTTCTGTGTCTATTTGTATCGTGTTATTAAAGTTAATTCTACGTTTGCTATACTTAATCCTTAGTTTAGCTTTAACCATTCTGTGATCACTACCCAGAGAGACATTATTTATTACTGTTACATCTTCTACGATACCTTTCTTGTTACACATGATGTAATCGATTTCGTTCCTTGTTTTTCCGTCTGGTGATAACCACGTCCACTTTCTTTGCGGTTTTTTCTTATAAAATGTGTTCATTACGAAATATTTGTTGCTATGTAGGAAATTAACCAGGGTTTCTCCTCTCTTATTTCTAACACCATAGCCGAATTCACCAATATAGTTTTCGCTTTCTTCTAGTCGTTGTCCAATCTTAGCGTTGAAATCTCCTATTATAAGTGTGTAAGTGCTGTGATAGTTCGTGTTGGTTTCTATTATTTTCTCGTAGAACTCATCTATCTCTTCATCGGGGTGTGTTGAAGTTGGGGCGTACACTTGAATGATTTTTAGGGTGATTTTCTCGTTTATATTCATCACAATCATTGCAATTCTTTCTGAGATTCCCACATATTGTTTTATTTTATAAGCATGTTTCTTAGAAACCAGAAATCCTACGCCGTTTAGACTTTGTTCTTTGTGCCCTTTGTAATACAAGATGTTACCTGATTGCAATGTTATGCGCTCCTCACCTTTCCTTTTTACCTCTGCGAGACCAATTATGTCCCACTTTAGGTCCTTTATTTCTTCTAGCTCATAGATTTTTTCATCTCTGTTTAAGGACCTTACATTGAGTGTTGCTATATTCAAGTTTGTTGTTTTTAGCGATTTCTTGCTTCCCCCAGATTCCATGAAGCTGTCCTTTTTTATAAAGGAGTGGGACTTGCCAATACTAAGCATTAAGAATATTTCAGCGAATTTCATAGACATTGACCACTGTTAGTCCGTCAAATAGCCAAGTGGGACAGGCGACCGACTCGCATTCGCTTCACTGTCGAATGGTTTAGCGAAGATGATTTGATCCCTTGCTCGGGACATAAAAACAAAAAGGCTAATGCAGTAGTTTAAAATTATAAACGAATCTGCTACTTATCTACGCTGGTATATCTGGTTGACCTGTGGATGATCGTTACGGCAAGAGATGAGAGCTTGCGGCTAGGTGATACGCCTCTATAGATCCCTACCATAAGGGGGTGTACGTCTAATAAACTGGTATATATATATATATATATATATATATATATATATATATATATATATAGTTTGAGTTTAGTTCTTGAACCTTAATATATATTTTTTTAGTGGATTTTCTTGGGCTTAGGTTCATAAAAAAATTTGATTTGATACTAAGGCATTTTCATATATTTTTTCGACGTTTCGGCAGGAAATCCATGCCTTTTTCAAGAAGTAATATTGACTAAAAAACATTTTATGATAGACATAATACGATTTAAAAGTTAAACTTTTGACTTACCAAGCATGTAAAAATTTGTTACTAACAAGTAGACGTCACAATTAAAATAATATTAAAAACATAGATACAAACATATATATATATATATATATATATATATATATATATATATATATATATATATATATATATATATATATATATATATATATATATATATATATATATATATATATATATATTGTTATGATGTGTTGTTTTGTGTTTAAATGATGAGCAATGAGTATTTTAATAATATAATATATAGGGTTTTTATCGCGGTTCTCAAAGAATTAGCTTGTAAGTACTTTTTTAAATTATCTTTATTATAACTATTATGAAACACACATATATATCTAACCTAGCCAATGTAAATTTAAAATAAACTATCTTTAAATTGATATTCTTATAAAACTAATTAAATTCTATAGACAATGTAAAATTTAAACAAACTATCTTCAAAATTGAAATTGTTATGACACTAACTAAATTATATTAACAAAATTTTGTACCTTTCTTTCACTGAATGCCTAAATGAACTGTTTTCCACTATATAGATTCTAATCATCACTGAATGTCTTCGTACTTCAGTTATCCTTGTTTTTGTGAAATTACTTTTTTCAATTATCAGCTTCTACCAATTTAAGATATAGTTTTCTTCACCAGCATTTATACACCACCAAGCAAACCAGCAAATACCATTTATATTTATTCTTCTTTTCAATATACCAATATCCAATTATTATAAGTTGACTTATACTAATCTCCAATCATAATATAATTTTAATTCCTTCCAATGTCCATCCAATATTCTTCTAATATACTTTTATAATCTTCAATAATTATTTGTGTATAATTATAAATGTGCATTAAATATATGCATAATTTTTAATCTTCATTTAACTCACTATATTAAACAATTTTTCTGACTGACTTCTTGAAAATTCTGAACAATTTACTTCACTAACTAAATGTGTCTACTAACTTTCATAATAAACTGGCCTGACTTCTGACTAAAAACTGCCATCTTGAATCCAAATCACGGGTATTTATATCTTTTTGGATATTCTAGAATCATCTGGTAAGAAATCATGTTCGATTTCGTTCTATTTCTTCGATATGGATGTTCTCGAAAAAATATCTGTTCCATCCACCGACATAATCATTATTCCAGAATGTTCGACCGTAAACAATGGTCACACTCTGCACTCTGGAGAATTCGTTAATGTTCCATTGATAATTTTGTTGACATTTAGGCTTTTCAGATCAGGATAAACATTCAAATTAGTAACTAACACTCTAATTTAATAAAATACACAATTCAAACAATATATTATTATAACCCCACTTTATATTCCCAATTATTTCCTAAAATGTCACTTGGAGAGTAAGTATATCTGTCTATCACTCACTGTATAGTTGGTTGCCTATGCACATGGCTCACTTAAATATATTTACAACATTAAAATACAACTTTTTACAATTATTATATGTTAATTTATTAAAAATGCCCTCACATAAATAATTTTTATTAAATTCTCTAGTATATAACTTATAAATTATTTTCTATAAACCCCAATCGTCACAATATATATATATATATATATATATATATATATATATATATATATATATATATATATATATATATATATATGTAAAATCAGTCTGTAAAAGAATAATAGTGATGGAAAAAGAAAAAGACAGAGAGTTTCCCATTATTAAATATTACTACCATCAATTTAGTACTGAATATTAATCGTGGAAAACAGCATAAAATATTATACCACTCGATGATTATAATTACATAATCTGAATTTAATTTTCTCAGCATATAAAACTGATTTATAAAAAAGCTTTCGCTGCATACCAAATGACAAGAATATATTGGTATGCCATTAATAAACAGAAATGATCACTTGTAGTACAGTCTCGTCAAACACAAGTATCAATCGCCAATACCGTTGGCGAAATTGAAAAATGCAAAACATGAAATGCCACGGTATTAATCTTACGGCTGTAACGTCTGGTTTCGGTATGTTACTTGAAGAATTGCTAAAAAATGTATGATTTATTGTGAGGGTTCGGACTTACAAATGAACGATGAATGGAACGCGAGATTGAATCGGAAATGTTCATGTGTCTAACTAGTATGGCATATACGGAGTGATTACTTCGTCGAGCAAGATTCAAATATGCAGTAACTCCGTTTAAGTGCCAGGATACTAGTTTCAGTTTATCTTTGGTAATTCCTAAATATTTGCTTTGCCGTTTTTTTCTTCTGGCAGGAATGTGAAGAACTGGATGTTATGCATTCTGATCGATACCATATTTCTTAATTGTACTATATGCGTAAAAACTTATTTGATAATTCTTTTTGTGACTCATCGTGAAGCGTGAGGCAGTCATTTTTCTATCGCAGTATTATGTAATACTGTCATATTTGCTGCTCCTGGTGGTATGGAAAGAGTTTAGTATTCATTTCTCACTTCATATTCATATTTTCCTGTCTTTTGCATTACATGTACCCCTCTTACCATATTTTAGCTCTCTATAGCTCTCGACCTCTACCTATTGATACAGGTGAAGACCACAACGGTAGGCACGGCGGAGAAGAAGATCTTCGGTACGACGTGGATGGCAGAAGTGGCATCCCTGGATTTTAGGGATGGTATAAAATCAAACCGATAGCGTCTGACCCATATTGGGCGGTTGTCAACAGCGTCTGTACCCATAATGGGCGGCTGAACTAAAAACTCGTCAACACGCAAAGCAAGCGTGACGTTTTAATTGCTATTACCCCTTTATTATGTCAGATACGAATACAAAAACGGATTTACCCCAGGTGAGTAGAAAGAAAAATTCAGAATCTCACACTGATAGACTATCAGTCAGTCCCACGGATTCTGGGGGGGACAAAATTCTGACATATTTTAGAAAACCATCTAACAGATATATATCTCTAAAAATTGCAACTTTCAATGCAAGAACCCTGCTATCAGAAGAAAAATTCATAGAAATTGAATCTGAACTTGATAAAATCAATTGGGACATTGTTGGAGTCGCTGAGGTCAGAAGGAAAGGAGAAAGCCTAACCACTTTAAAATCCGGTCACATTTTCTATCTTGTCGGAGAAAACGATGGGAATGGAGGCATTGGGCTCTTTATTAATAAAAAAGTAACTGAGAATATCATATCAGTAAAAGCAATTTCACAAGAGTTATACTTGCAAAATTACAACTAAACACCCGTTACTTTCCTATTAGAAAACAATCTATATTTAATGAATAGCTTCTTCTACAAGAAGATCCATAGAAGATAGACTTGGAAGAGCCCCGATGGTAAGACAAAAAATGAAATCGACTTCATCATCACTGACAAAAAACATATAGTCAAAGATGTTACAGTCTTAAATCAATTTTCGGTTGCAAGCGATCATAGAATGGTCCGAGCAACTGTAGAAATCAATATTAAGCAAGAAAGACTGAAGATGATAAAAAGTAAAAAATTCAAACCTTGGATGCGCCCAACGAATGAACTTGACTTTGAAAAATATATCACCAGTAACTTAATCAGAAATACAACAAGGGAAGACGTAAATAACCTAAACGAAGAAATAGTAGATACATTAACACAAGCTCAGGAAAAATTTGGCCCTAAACATGGAAAAGAACAAAAAATTAGTAAAGAAACGAATCAAAAAATGGAAGATCGTAGAATGCTGAGAAATCAAGGAAATGTTGATTCACAAGATATAAACAGCATCATTAAAAAAATCTCTCAAGCCATCAGACGGGATATTAGAAAATACAACAACGAGAAAATTATAAAAACTATAGAAGACAACAAAAGCCTGAAAGCATTGAGGAGAAAAATGGAAAATGGCAAAAAAGAAATCTTCCAACTTAAAGACAAAAATGGAAATATTATCTCAGACAGACCAAGCATATTACATATAGTGGAAAGTTTCTATGAAACATTATATAAAAGTCAAGTTATTCCAGAGCTCATCGAACAACCAATACAAAAGGTACATAATGTAGGATCGGAGGATATACCAGATATATCACGAGAGGAAATTCAACATGCCCTCAAAAATATGAAAAATAATAGAGCTCCGGGGAAAGATGGTGTAGTCATTGAGACAATTAAACTAGGAGGTCCACTTTTGATGTCCCGAATCCAAACACTTTTTAATCTGTCTGCATAGTGAAAACATTCCAAGTAAATGGAAGAATTCGGTTACAATCCTCCTCCACAAAAAAGGGGATAAATCAGATCTCGAAAACTATAGGCCAATTAGTTTGCTTAACCACCTATAAACGCTCTTTACTCGAATACTGACAAACAGATTAGAAGCAAAACTCGATTTCTATCAATCAGTAGAACAGGCAGGATTTCGAGCGGGACACGGAACAAACGACCATTTGCAATGCCTTAAAACTCTAGTTGAAAAGTCTATCGAATATAACAGACTCCTTGCTCTTATCTTTGTCGACTTCCACAAAGCATTTGACACAGTCGAAACAGTTGCTATTTTAAAAGCACTATCAGAATGCAGAATAGATCACAGGTATGTATAATTATTCGAAATATATACGAAAATGCGACAACAACCGTTAACCTCCATTGCATGACTGAGAAGATAAAAATTGGCAGAGGGGTGCGGCAGGGAGATACCTTGTCACCAAAACTATTTATAACAGTTATGGAGGACGCATTTAAACGGCTAGAGTGGGAATCAAAGGGTATTAGCATCGATGGAAAGATATTGTTCTCATAACAGACAACTTAGGTGAAGCCAGAGCTATGCTACAACAACTACAGCAAGTAACCCAAAAAGTCGGTTTAAAAATAAACTATGGAAAAACAAAAATGATGACCAATCTCGTCCCCAATGAGCTAATAGAAATCAAAAAGTCGCCCATAGAACTTATGGAAAAATATGTGTATTTGGGTCACTTCAATCAGAATTTAGGACTTGTTCTGATATTTTCTCCTGTGATTTTCTAAGCCTATCGCATACCAATTTCTCTTTTCTTCTTATAATGGTCTTATATATCGTAAAGGTTCTTCTCCTATTGTTAGCTGCAGGTTTGTGTGGCTAATTTTGCAATGTTGCATGTACCTCAGGCATTTGTTAATGAATATCTGTACTTACCTCGGGCACTTACCTCGGACCTTATACCGGAAACTCAGTTGTTATTGAGCTCCCGCCATAGAACCTACCGAGGAACTCTTTCTGGAAAATCAATAAATAAATAAATTCAACAGTTACCTTATAATAAAAATTGCATCTGTTTTTGATCTGCCTTACATAATCAGTGTTTCTTCGACTTGACTGAAAGTTTTTTCCTAAGCTGTCACATCTATATCATCAGCGTTGTTTTGTTTGTTGGTTGTTGATGTATATGTTATATGAAATCGGCGCGAAAACACTTTCCTGTGTGAGACCATTTTTTGGTACCTCCCCCAACTGCTCTTGAATTGGAGTGTTAGGTAGAAGCGTTTGTTCGTCTCATCAACCTTGTAAGTCGGAAATCCTCCTGTAAAACATTGGTGAAATAATTTGAAATTAATTATTTTTTACAAAGATTAACATTTGACAGAGATTGCTTTTACCTAGAACAATTTGTTGGATGAAAGGCGTAGTGGTGTTGGGCCGCGAAAAAGAGATAAAAGACACCAGTATGAAGTAAGCAATTAATGTAATGTTGTGTTGGTAAAACCGAATCCAAACTTCGTAAACTTGCCCAGTGAATTTAATTTAGATATAGTACACTGGGGATTTATTATCTACGCAAACCTCTTGAAACTTGGACTTTTTGGGTTCAATTTCGGTGTGAATTTTGTATTTGTGGACCTTACGTTGGGCCAGTGAGCTTTTACCGCGTTCTTTAGTTTGTGATTTGTTTTGAGAACGTTTCAGTGGTTTTGGACCAAACGCACTATGGCAGCAGAATTGGAAAGTAGAAAGAAAACCAGAAGAGTATTCAGAGCTATTTTCACGCGTACGGCCAACGAGTTAGAAGGTCTTATGAAAGCAGAATCATTGGACTATGAGTCAATAGAAGTGACTTGGGAACTGTCAAAATGTAAGTTTGAGGAGTTAGTTAATTCCCAAATTACTGAATTATCATTAGAAAGCTCTAATGAGACGGTGCTAGAAGCAGAGATAGAGAGTTGTGATGTGTACTTAAAAAAGTTAACCAAGGTATGTTACACATACCTTGGTTAACAGGTTATGAGAAAATTCAGATTAACTACCATTAAATTTAAAAATATCGAAGCTGAATTTTTAAAACTCTTGGAGGATGAAGGAATAAATTGGATCACGGCTGTCTTCAATAAAATATACAATACAGTAATCATCCCTGATAAATGGCTAGAATCAGAATTCATAGCTATACCTAAAAAACAGGGGGCTAAAAAGTGCGAAGAATATCGAACAATCAGCCTAATGAGCCACATGTTGAAACTGTTTCTTAGAGTCATCCATGGAAGAATTTATAAGAAGTGCGAGGAACAAATATCAGACAGACAGTTCGGCTTCATTAACGCAGTGGGTACCAGAGAGGCACTTTTCGGAGTACAGGTACTGATTCAAAGATGCAGGGACGTTAACTGCGACGTATACGCGTGCTTGATCGACTATGAAAAGGCATTTGACAGAGTTCAACATCTAAAGATGATAAACATTTTAAAAGAAGCAGACCTGGATGACAAAGACCTCAGAATAATTTCAGAACTATACTGGAATCAGACCGCATACATGAAAATTAACGGAGAAGAAACAGATCACATAAAAATACTACGCGGAGTTAGACAGGGATGTATTCTATCGCCGTTGATATTTAATATGTACTCAGAAAAAAATTTTAACGAGGCTCTTTACGGAATAGACGAAGGCATCCTTCTAAATGGTGAAAGAGTAAACAATGTTAGATATGCCGACGACACCATGGTGATAGCAGATAGTTTAGAGGGACTTCAGAGGCTAATGGACAGAATAAACGAGTACAGTCAACAGTATGGACTGTTGAATACCCACAAAACCAAACAAATGATTGTCAGCAAGGAGAATATAAATGGGGCTCATCTATACATTAATGGGACGCAGATAGAGCGAGTAAAACAGTATTGCTACCTGGGAACTATTAAAAACGAACAATGGAGCAATGTACAGGAAATAAAGTGCCGCATAGGAAAGGCAAGAACGGTCTTTAACAAAATGAGCGCCATCTTTAAAAGTCACAACATATCCCTGGATACAAAAATGAGACATTTGAGATGCTATGTTTTCTCTGTGTTGTTGTACGGGGCGGAAGCATGGACGCTTACAGACACCACTATTAAAAAACTTGAAGCATTTGAGATGTGGCTTTATAGAAGAATGCTGAGAATATCATGGACAGCAAGGATCACGAACAAGGAAGTTCTAGAAAAAATGAAGAAGGAACCAGAGATTGTGTTTACGATCAAACGCATAAAATTGCAATATCTGGGACACGTTATGAGAAATCAGCACCGTTACTCCCTGCTGCAGTCTATATTGCAAGGTAAAGTCAAAGGTAAGCGAGGACCCGGTAGAAGGAGAATATCATGGCTGCGGAATTTAAGAACATGGTTTAAGAAAACCTCAACGGAGCTGTTTCGAGCCGCAGCGAGCAAGGTCATGATTGCCAATATGATTTCCAACATCCGAAACGGATAGGAACCAGAAGAAGAAGAAGAATTTAAAAAATATGATGACAGTATCAAAGGTTGGTTGGCATTCTGGTCACAATTCAAAAAGATCCACGAGGGTGATTCTATTGATTGCCATGACAAGATAGAATATTTAATTCAAACCACAGTAGCAAGTAGTAGAGCACGTCAACTAGTAGAGAGCTATCCAGCTATGGTTGACAATTATAGCAAAATTATGGAAAGTACGCGAAACAGGTTTGGTAGAAAAGACTTACAGCTAATAGTAAGGATACATTAGAGAATTACTAAAACTCATTTTGACTAAGTGTGTATCTAGACAAATGATTGATATATCTAAACTGTATAACAGTATTGAAACTTAGCTGTGAGCACTGGAGACAACGGGTAGTTTTTTGGTATTATGACACATTGATAGATAACATTTTATAGTTTATTTACGATAAGAAGTTGGAAGAAATTTAAACTGCGATATAAACGAGCACGGTTACTTTTAATTATAGCTAATTTAAATTTACTTCGAAACATGCACTTGGAATTAATAATTTTAAATATGTTTTACCTATACCACTTAACTTCAAATTCCTCTAAACTTAAATATAATCAGCATTGTTGTAATTGTGTATTTATTCTTCGATAACTGTAAAATATTTTTAAAGCACATTGTTCATTAAGCCTACACTAGTATATAAATACATTGTGCGGCACATTGTCATCGTTGAAGTGACCTAGTTACTTAGATCTTTAAGATACCGTAGGAGTGTCTTAGCAAGGTGTGAACAAATAAGTACCTATTCTTCTTTTAAATTTAATTAATAAGTACATGGAAAGTTACATTCTATTTAAGACGACACTTTTATAAACTGTATTTCAGTTATTTTTATTGTATATTTTTATTTATTCTTTACCGTTAGATTATGCATCTAACAACTTCCTGATATTTTCCCAGTTATTTCCATTTTTATATTAAACAGTAATACCTCTTAGTCGATCATTTAGTATTAACAAACGAATGGTACACATTAAACTACTAAGGTTTGCAGAAAATAAAGTAGTGGATGCAAATCAAGTCTAAAGCTGCAAAAAATAAGTTGCTAAGAGTAGCTCACAGCAAAAGATGATACTGTACAATGCATCTGAGGTGTACAATAACGGAAAAAGCACCAACTGAAGTAAAAACGATACAAAAAGTATGAAAAACAAGAACAGCAGTTCCTCTTTTGGTTCTTTGTCCGATCGGAAGTTGGAAACCACTATAATTTTCTAAACTTTCTTGGACTCATTTGAAAGAGTTCTAATGAGCTGCAACCAAATCAGTCTCTTAGATTTCTCAGCCAGGATCTTCTGTGTTCACCTTAGTTTCTGGTTCATTGTCAATCTGCTTCTTCTTCACGTATCAAATCAGAAATTATCTGACGGTGGCCTTCGCAATTGCAAAGACCTCTCAAGTTTCGCCACATGGAATAATTGTCCTGCGTTTGGTATCTGCGGTATCACGAGTGTTTTTTAGCCAAGACACCTGTTTTCTTCCTACACTTCTCCAATCTTTTATTTTGCCTTTAAAAATTAGTTTTAGTATTCTATATCGATTTTCACACAATATTTGTCCCAGATAAGACATTTTCCAGTAAAAATTAATGGGAAAATCCCAGTAGTTGGCTGTATACCATCGTTTAAAAAAAATACAGAAGTTAAAACCACTTCACCATTGTATTTAGGTATATAAAAACATATAGTTAAAACTTTTACAGGTGTCGTCAAAATTTATACAGTAGCATAACGTTTTCGATCTAATCAGATCATCTTCAGTGCCTTATGTACCTGAAGCTAACAATGAATTTGTGGCTATGACATCCATATATGGGTTTACATCTTTCCAAAATTAAATTATATGTTGACTCTAGGTCGATGACATTGGATAAAATTTAATACTTGAGGAGCTACATGTCTCCCTGCTCGGTTTTTAACACGTGGTTCTTGTCAGTTAAAACGACACAGACCAACTGTGACATTTTCCAGTGTTTGACAGTATTTATTAATTCTTAAAAATTCGTCTATGAATCCACATTTCCAATGCTTAAATTCCGTTCATGCAGAGATCACACTTCAGCTCCATACGAAAGTACAGATCAAACATAGCACTTGATCATTCTTTGTCTTAGTTCTAAACCGAGGTGGTTATTGCAAAAAATATCATATTCAGAAACATGGTTCTAGTCATTCCTATTATATGTTTTATTTTCATGTCTGAGTCTGGTTAGTCCATTATCACCGTTTCTAAATATGTAATTTTTTTAACTGTGTTTTCATTTAATGGATCTACATCTGTAAGTGGTTTATATCCGACAAGCCATTCAACCCTCACCAGAAAAAGATTAAAAAACGAGCAGAATGAGCCTTAGAATTCTTCTCAAACTTTCCCCAGAATATAGGAAATCTGTAATTTTCTAAACTTTTTGAACCTGGACTCCATTTAATTAAAGCTTTGCATCTGGGTGTGTGTTAAGACTAAAGACTCAAAATTTGGATTTGTTTGAGTATATTTTAATGCCCATTTTTTATTCTTCTTCGTGAATAAGATCATGCAGAATTTGGAGATATCCAATGAGAATTAAGCTATGGGTATACAGACTCACTATAAAGCCCTGTGCTTTAAGCTGTTTGGGTGCTACATGCCTCTTACGCCCAACATTTCAGTATTTACTTTTTGAGCTACCCTCTTTCTAACGACCTCTCATAAGTGTCAATCCGACAGGCTGTTCTACCCTCACCAGAACAAGATCAAAAAATGTAGAATGAACCTTAGAATTCTTCTCAAAATTTCCCCAGAATCTAGGAAAAAATGATTTGCTTTCTCACTTTAACACATTGCCTTTTATGGAAAGCGTTGTTGCCAGTTGTTGCAAGATGCCTTCTTTTTCCCCAGATCTGGAGAAAAGTATTATTGTAAGGTTGTAGGCACATAGCTTAATTATTCGGTTATCACAGTTCCTTAATCTGTAATTTTCTGAACTTTTTTAACTTGTACTCCATTTAATTAAGTTCTGGATCTGGGTTACCGCTAATTTGGTATTGTTTGGGTTTATTTTAATGCCAATTTCTTCTTCTACTTCGTTAATTAAAAAAGTATTATTGTGGGGCCGTAGACACATAATCTAATTACTACTCAATGTTTTCTGACAGAATTACTGCATCATCCGCATATTTAATTATATTAAGTAAGATCCCGGTGATCCCGAGATCTTGATGACACTGTAGTGTAAAATATTTTCAATTATTTCTATACTTTTTAGAGCATCTGCAATCATTAGTGCTTAGTTCCCATGGCATTTCTAAATCCAAATTGTGTTTCGTCGAAATCTTCTTCCCATTTGCGCCTAATTTTTTGTAAAGTATTTTTAGGAAAATCTTACGAATGTGGCTCATTATGCAAATTAATTGAGGTTCTGAGTATTTCCTAACATAATGCTTTTTGGGTATTGCGACAAAGATAGACTTGAGCCAGTCTGTTTTTGTCGCAATATCTAAAAGTCTTTATAAAGTTTTACTATTACTTCTATGTTTTCATCTATTACTTTCGGCAACTTAGTCAGTTATGATAACAAGCTTTCCCAATTTTATCATTTTTATAGCGTGTTTAACTTCTGATTTCATAATTTATGGATCGTCAGTACAATGTTGGTAGAATTCAGTATTACTATTTCTGTCATCGTCAAACAACTCTAATATATACATTATACAGTTGTCATTCTCTTATCATTTCGTCCTCCTTAACAATGATTTTGTTGTTATTGTCAACTAGTATAAAAGGAATTTGTTTTTTGATATGCTGCTTATTTATTTTACTTTTTTTTTAATATTAACCAAGTCGTGCCAAGTAGACTCGATTCAGATATCTTTATGAATGGTAACAGCTCAACTAACAGTCAAAATATCGGTCCACTTAAGTTATACAAAAGACGAAGAAAAAGAAGGCTTCGTCCAGTTTTTGAGTATTAATTTTTTGTTTCGTTTGTTTTATATCCGGAGATTTGTATTTACTTGTCTTGAATATGACCCTCCATATACTCCTTTATTTATTTATCCTTTCGGTTGATTAATTATTTAACCATGAAATAAGTTTACGAGGCAGTTACAGAGAGATATATCAGAACTTTGCAGCTTCTTAATTATCACCCAGTAAAAAAGTACAAAGCTCACAGCTGTTCATCCATCCGTCATTTCTACGTCCGATAAACTGTGAGTGGTCGCCGTAGTTTGAATGGAATTCGAAAATCGATCAACAGATGTTGGAAAGTAAATCAGAATTTTTCAGTACCAACGAAGGGACATTAATAATTGTATAGTAGAGTATAATCGAGCTGTACCATCAACAATTACGGTTCAATGCACTGTGGCTGTTAGTCTGAAATCTGCCAGATCTGCATCTGTAGTGGCAACTATGATAAAGTACTAGCCGAGGCTAGTTTCTCTGTGTACCGGTAACGGCATAACGCTTGTAGTACGGGAGGATTTCATCCGAAAGGGAATTCCATCTAAGAAAATACAGAGGGCGCACTTGGAATGTCAGAGGATGACCTGGTGCGACCTGGTGCAATAATATATTTATTTTTAATTTTTAAAGCTGTAAATAAAGTTTTTATAAAAATCTTATTAGCTACAACGTATACATTAGTAACAACATTTAAAATCCAAGTTTCTGCTTGGCTCAAAATTCAAAAAAAAATTATTTTTATAGCTCTACAACTAATGATGAATCTTGCTTCAGTCTGGGGTAAAGTCTTCTCCAAATCCTTATTCGCAGTACTTGTAGATATACTTCTTTGTTGTTTAAAATCGTTTCAAAATATTTTTATTCTATTGTTTCAAAATATTTCTATTCTATGTACATATATGTAAATTCTTAGTCCTAAGTTTTAATTTGCCTAGCCGGCAACCCTGTCAGCCCTAGGCAAAGTCATTACAATTTTATAAGGGTAGTATGTTTCCATATGTTGCCATAAGAGCACAAAATAAAGAACGTGTGAAGAGATTTCATTTTATAAGTTATTTCTTCACCCTATCGAACACCTATTTACCACCACGATTAACCAGCGACCAGTAAATTTAATTCAACAATTTAAACATACAATTTTTTGGTCATTCGTAGCCGAATTCGGTGGTAAATCGTAACAATTTCAATTTTAAATCATCAATTTGTTAAAAGTAAAGCAACAGTTTCTATTAGTGCATCTGTGCCTTTCAACCCATCAGAGAACGGGACAGCGAGTCAAAAGAACGTTGACAAACACGACGCGGTGTTCCTGTGGCCAATTTGCTGAGCGATTGCAGACGCGCATCCCTGAAAAGCTGTAAGTCTGTTCCACTTATATACCATCTTAAGATAAATCCTACCCTTAACCCTTATCGCAGTGCTATTTATAGATTCTGGTATTTCAGACTTTTTTGATCTTTTTGAATTTGCATGGTATTATAACTTGTCAGATTTAGAGATATTTACGAACATTTCAATTAAAAAATAAATAATGTCGAGCTCAGATATTGCACAATTAATAAGAAATAGAGGTTCTCTTAAACGTAAATTAACTTCATTAACAAATTTTGTAAATAAAATAATTGATGGTTCACTTAAACCGACATTAGGCGATGTAAATATGCGATACAAAAATAATCTTGAATTATTAAGTCAATTTGAAATTATTCAGCAATCTATTGAGGAGAAATGTTCGGACGATCAATTAGAAATTCATTTTAATGAACGTGATCCATTTGAAAATCATTTTTATACAGCAATTTCATATTTAGAGGAATACATAAACAATTCTTCTCCGGTAATAAATGTCACACCTCAAAATGTAGTTAATCACGATCCACTTCAAAATTTTCTTTTGCCGAAAATCAAGCTTCCTACATTTAATGGTGAATATGAGCAGTGGCTCGAATTCAAAACCAATTTTATAAACACTATCGATTCAAATTCATCATTAAGTGCAGGTCAAAAGTTTAACTTTTTAAAAGCTGCGTTGGAAGGTTATGCCAAACGAACAATAGAAGGTTTCACTGATTCCCAAGACTACCATGCTGCATGGAATATGCTTTGCAACAAATTCGATCGAAAAAAGTTTCTAGTAGACACCCACTTAAAATCTATTTTCAATTTAAATTCGATACATAAAAGCACATTCATGCAATTCAGAGGGTTAATCGATGAAGTTTCAAAGCATTTATCATATTTAGAAGGAATGAAGCTCACTAAAGAGTCTCTATGGGATATGACAATTATTCATGTTGTATACAATAAATTAGACAAAGTAACTCAAAATAAGTGGAAAGAATACCACACTTCTGCCGAATTGCCTCATTTAAATGA
The DNA here is from genome assembly GCF_040954645.1 of Diabrotica undecimpunctata. NCBI lineage: Eukaryota > Metazoa > Arthropoda > Insecta > Coleoptera > Chrysomelidae > Diabrotica > Diabrotica undecimpunctata. The sequence continues at coordinate 157,946,542 of NC_092805.1, forward strand.
ATTTCTTGAATTCCTTAAACAGAGACAAGACATATTACAATCTCAAGAAGAGCCTCATTCCTCCTCAATGATGACCGTTAAAAGTCACTCTGGGTTTCAGAAACCTCTACAATCTCGATCACAATTTCATTTAGCAATAAATCAAATTCAGTGCAATTTTTGCAAGAGTGATCATTTAATATATTCTTGCCCCGAATTTTTAAGATTAACAATTAATGACAGATGGGAAAATATTAAATGTTTAAAACTATGTCCGAATTGTTTACGTTTTGGTCACTCCAAGGAAAGGTGCAGTAGCGGATCATGTCGTAAGTGTAAACGTAAACACAACACTTTATTACACCAAGATTATTCTCGTTCATATCAAAGTCAAAACACACAGTCAAATGCATACAACAACAATAATCAATACAATTCACGAGACACAATTCAATCAGTAGGTGCTCAGAATCATCCAAATAATAGTGACCAGGTGTCACACAATTCACAAGCAATTTCTCACAATAGTCAAGCAATTTCAGTCCCAAATCAACAATGCTTAGTTACAGAAAGAAATACACAATCTAATATAATTCTGTCGACAGTAACATTCAAAGTTAAAGACCAAAACAATCAATTGCATCAATGTAGAGCTCTGCTCGATTCAGGAGCTCAATCCCATTTGATTACCGAAGAGTTTGTCAAACGGTTAGGGTTACCATTAACCAATACCGAATTAGCTATTATTGGTATTAACCAAGTGGTTTCTACTTTAAAAAAGAAAACTTCAATTAAAATTTTCTCAAATAAAAATAATTTCCAATTTCAATTATCTTGTTATGTAACACCATTCATTTCAACTATTCCGTTACAACAATTTGATATCTCTACAATTTCCATTCCTCAAAATATCGAATTGTCTGATCCTACTTTCAATACTCCTCAGAAAGTTGACATGATCATAGGTGCCAGTTTGTTCTGGGAACTGCTATTAGATGGTAATATTAAATTAGGAAAACATGCACCAGTGCTTCAAAATACCAAACTTGGATGGGTAATATCTGGTACTGTACTGAATGCGATATCAACGTCGTTATGCAATTTTTCAAAATGCTTTATACCAGAAGACAATCAGTTACGTAAATTCTGGGAACTCAATGAGATAAATGAACCTATGATGTTATCAAAAGATGACGTCCAGTGTGAGGAACTATTTACCAAACACACTCAAAGAAATGAAAACGGTCAGTTTGTAGTGAAGTTGCCCTTCAAATATTCTACCGATTTATTGGGAGATTCAAAAGAAATGGCAAAAAACCGATTCATATCACTCGAAAACCGATTCAAAACTCATCCTCAATTTTATCAATTATACAAAAATTTTATACATGAATATATCGATTTATGTCACATGACCAGGGTGGAAAGTGACATGGTCACTGAACCAACTTATTTCTTTCCCCACCATGGCATATACAAGCCTAGTAGTCTGACTACTCAACTTAGAGTGGTCTTCGATGGATCAAGTCCAAGTAGTTCTGGATGGTCTCTCAATGAGTTACAATATGTTGGACCAAAGGTGCAAAATAACATATTTGACATTTTAATTAGATTCCGACTATACAAGTATGTTGTGTCTGCTGACGTTAGTAAAATGTATAGGCAGATCCTTATACATGATGCACACAAGCCCCTTCAACAGATCCTGTGGAGGGACAACCCAGCAGATGAATTTTCAATTTATCAATTAAACACCGTTACGTATGGTTGTACTAGTTCGCCATACTTAGCAATAAAATGCATAAATCAATTAGCAATTGATAACTGTAATACATTACCGACAGCTTCACAGACAATTCTTAATGATTTCTATGTTGATGACCTAGTAACGGGTTCCAATGATCTTTCAGAATTACACACCCGATGTAAAGATATTTCAGACATATTAAAATCAGCACAATTCATACTTAGAAAATGGGTTACAAATAATCCGAGTGTTCTCTTGAACATTCCATGTTGCGATATTCCTAATGAAATTTTAAATTTCGGTGAACACGAAAGCTGTAAAACCTTAGGTGTACAATTTAATAGTAACAAAGACATTATAAATTTTAAAATATCTTCAATTCCACATGATAATTCGATTACTAAGAGAAAGATATTGTCTATCATTTCACAAATCTGGGATCCTCTTGGTCTTCTCTCTCCAGTAATTGTACTTTCTAAACTCATAATTCAGAAATTATGGACCCTCAAATTAAATTGGGACGAAAAGGTTCCACATGACATTTATATTAAATGGACACAATTTTACAATCAATTGTCCCAACTCAATCAATTAGAGATTCCTAGGCATGTTCTTGGATCCAATCATTCCATACTAGACATTCATTGTTTCTGCGATGCATCTCAAGATGCTTATGCAAGCTGTATATATTTCCGAAGCATAGATGCAAGTGGCAATTATCAAAGTCATTTAATTTGCTCCAAGAGTAAAGTTGCACCATTAAAGCGACTCACAATTCCAAGATTAGAGTTATGTGCGGCCCTACTGGGAGCACAATTAACAGCCCAAGTTGTCAATGCCAGTTCACCATCAGTACCGATATACTATTGGTCCGACTCTCAGATAGTAGTATGTTGGATAAAAAAGGATGCTAATCAGTTACAACAATTCGTAGGCAATCGCGTCGCCAAAATTCAACAGTTAACCAACAAGGATGATTGGTATTATGTTAATACTAAAGAAAATCCTTCAGACCTGGCTTCCAGAGGAGTTTTACCAGAAGATCTAGCTAACCGTGAATTATGGTGGAAGGGGCCAATTTTTCTACGTGGTCCTATAGACAAACCCGCACCTCCTGCAATGTCTGAAATCGAACTTCCTGAACAAAAGGTTAAAAGTTCGATGTTATTGGCTACCCATTCGGTACCACTCTTTCTATTCTCTCGATTTTCTAATATTTCAACGTTAAAACATGTCGTTAGTTATTGTCTTCGATTTCGTAATAACGCGTGTAAAAAAAGGTCAGAAAGAACGATAGGCCCTTTAACTCTTTCCGAAGTAGAAGAAGCATCATTTCGGTTAATAAAACTTGCACAATTGGATTCATTTGCGGAGGAAATATCTATTTTAAATTCCAATAAACCATTACCAATAAAACATAAACTTTCAAATCTTACTCCATTTTTAGATGAAAATCATGTATTACGAGTAGGGGGTCGACTTAGATTATCTGGACTAGACTTTAACTCTAAACACCCTATATTAATTTCATCTAATCATCCTTTCACTAAGTTGCTATTTGAGCATAAACATAAAGTCCTATTACATGCAGGTCCTCAACTCCTTCTCTCAGCAATTCGACAATATTATTGGCCAATTCGGGGGAGAGACCTTGCAAGAAAAACGGTAAGAAATTGTCTTACTTGTTTTAAATTTAAACCTACATTTGCCAGTTGTCCAATGGCCAGTTTGCCCGAAGCTCGCACAACCCCATCACTGCCATTTCAGCACTGTGGCATAGATTTTGCAGGACCATTTTTACTAAACAATAAATCGGGTAGGGGAGCCAAAGAAATAAAATGCTACGTTTGTGTTTTTGTATGTTTTTGTACCAAAGCAGTTCATCTTGAACTCATTACAAATCTCACAACCGACTGTTTCCTATCCTGCTTGAAGCGTTTCATAGCTCGACGAGGTATCCCCAATGACATTTATTCAGATAATGGATCCACTTTCGTTGGAGCTCGCAATGAACTTAAACAATTTGGTCAATTTCTTTTAAAAAATAATACTTATATTCACAATTACGCTATTGATCATAATATAAATTGGCATTTCATTCCACCGTATGCGCCTAATTTTGGCGGTCTTTGGGAGGCGGCAGTTAAAAGCATGAAACACCATTTAAAGAGGATGTTACTCGACAAAAAACTTATCTACGAAGATTTTAATTCTCTGCTAATTCAGATCGAGGGAGTCTTAAATTCTAGACCTATGTTTGCACTCTCTAATGACCCAACTGACCTAACGCCACTTACTCCTTCCCATTTCCTGATTGGCTGTCCTATTACAACCATTCCCGACACTGACTTAAGCACAATCCCTATAGGCAGGCTCTCCAACTACAAAAAGATTCGTCATATGTATCAACAATTTTGGAATCGTTATGTGAAAGAATACGTTTCGCAACTGCAACAGCAATACAAATGGAAAGAATCTTCGTCCCATTTGAAGATTGGAACTTTAGTGTTAATTCGCAGTTATCAACAACCACCATGTAGATGGCCTTTGGGACGTATTATTAACTTGCATTCCGGTAAAGATAAAGTTTCAAGAGTGGCAGAGGTAAAAACAAACAATAAGACAGTTATTCGCTCTGTTCGTCATTTGTGTCCGTTGCCAATGCATCAAGAGAGTGTTAGTGAGAATATTAATACATAAGACTTTATTTAAATTTATAATCTATTTTGAAGGTACCCTTCAACGGGGGAGTTTGTTTAAAATCGTTTCAAAATATTTTTATTCTATTGTTTCAAAATATTTCTATTCTATGTACATATATGTAAATTCTTAGTCCTAAGTTTTAATTTGCCTAGCCGGCAACCCTGTCAGCCCTAGGCAAAGTCATTACAATTTTATAAGGGTAGTATGTTTCCATATGTTGCCATAAGAGCACAAAATAAAGAACGTGTGAAGAGATTTCATTTTATAAGTTATTTCTTCACCCTATCGAACACCTATTTACCACCACGATTAACCAGCGACCAGTAAATTTAATTCAACAATTTAAACATTGTTGTCAAGGAAACGTTTTTTGGTCTTCCGCGTTGCGTCGATCCCACAGTTTTTACAAACATCGATTTGCGGACCAAGTCTTTATCTTTCATTGTTAAGATATGCTCCAAACGTTATAAAATATATACAAAGATGTATAAATTTTAATTATTTTGATATTTGGTTCACGGTATAGGTGGTATAGCCCAAATTTAGAATGTTTATTCCATAATCTATTGTCATTTATGGTTCTATATATTATTTTTAAGACTTTTGTTTCAAAACTTCCATCTAGATTCTCATCTTTTTAAAAAATGTCAAGATCTTTGAGCCATACGTTAAAACTGGTCTTATCAAAGTTTTATAAATCGTAGTTTTTGTACTTCTCGAGATATAAATTTATGTTAGTTGTTTTGATAAATAAAATCAGCATAACTTAGCAAGGAGGATTTATATCATGATATTGTTTTTTTTAGAAGTCCGAATTGTCCATTTTTCAATGACTTTGGCCCATAAATTAGGATGAATTTGACCAATGGTATGGATTATGTTGGTTTTAAGGACCGCTATATTTTGTGGCTTATTCTTGCGATTTGAGAAACCTCTACAAGAAAAAGTCTAATAGGGTTAAATCGCACAATCTCGGTGGCATAGCACAAGTTCACATCACCTCTCCTTTTCCTCACTTCGCTCGTGCGTAATGTCCAATATGGCATGAGCTGTATGGCACTTTAGATCAAGGAAATTCAGACCAAAGAACGTTGGTATTCATCGAGCTATAGCATTTTCCGTTGACAGTGATGGAGTGACCAACATCGTTCTCAAAGAAATATAGAACGATGATGCTACCAGCATAAAATCCACATCAAAAGTAAATTTTTCGGGATGCTTTGGACGCTCTCAGATCTCATCTGGATTGACATCATCCCAAATTCGACAGTTCTGTTTGTTGATGTACTTATTCATCGAAAAATGGGCCCATCGCTAAAGATGATTTTTCGATGAAAATTAGATTCAATTTCCAACTGCTCCAAAGTACATTTAGCGCACACACGTAGTTGTCTTTGGTCGTTTATCTTCAGCTCCTGGAACAGCTAAATTTGTATGGTTGCAGGCCTAAGTCACGAAGTAAAATTGATCAACTTGTGGTCTGTGAAATGCCGAGTTCTTGTGAGCGACGTGACATCAACTGCTCCGGATTCTACTGCACAATCTCACAAACAGCGGCAATGTTTTTAAACGAATTATGCGTTTCGTCTACGTACAAATGTTGGTTGCTTACTTACTGAATCAGTGAACTTAAATTTATCCACCACGCTATAGTAACCAACCTTAGTAACCAACATGTACTTGGTTTTGTCTTCGTTGATGACTAAACCGACCTGTTTCGCCGCCGTTTGCAATTCTAGGAAATATTGCTCAACATCTCACTTGCTACGCGTCATTATGTCAATGTCATCAGCGTATTCTAAGATTTGTATTGATCTATTGTAAATAGTACCGCCATCTCGTGTGTCTCGGACTGCCTTTTCCAAGACAATGTTAAATAAGAGGCAAGCCAGGGCATCCCTTTGTCTGAGTCCATCCTTTATCTCAAAGGATCGAGAATTTTCTCCCTGTATCCTAAAGCTGGCTTTTAAGTTAGACATTGTCATTCTCGTTAATCGGATAAGTTTTTGTGGTATACCAAACTCACGCATTGATTGGTATAGTACTGTTCTCTTGACACTGTCGTATGCGGCCTTGAAGTCGACAAATAGGTGATGAGATTCAATTTTAAATTCTAATGTTTTCTCGAGAATCTGTCTTATTGAATAAATCTGGTGAATTATTGATTTTTCTGGAGTAAACCCGGCTTGGTATTTTCCAACTATGCCAACTGTATAAACTTATAGCCTTTCGTAAAGAATATTTGCTAGTATTTTGTAAGCGGTTTTTAACAGGGTTATACCTCTGTAGTTGTCACACTCCAGCTGATCGCCTTTTTATGCGCCTCTATGACGCCTTGAAACCATTCATAGGGCATGGTCTCATTTTGCCAGACAAGAAGTAAAAGTTGATGCAGCTTTAACAATATAGCTGCTACTAATCGTTAAAAATCGAAAGTTCCTATGGACTGGATATATGGGAGACCCATATATCCAGTTCTAATAAACAGTGTTACAGTTATATTATATACACCCTTCATTCACATATTCTATTGGCGAAACACGACGAATCTAGACAAAGAAGTAGACCAAGGTTGAGGTAGAGGGGTAGTATCCACAACTTGATCCACAGAACAAATAAAAGTATACATATGACAAAAAAAGTGGAAGTAGCCTGCCACAAGATCATGTTGCGTAACCCTTTTGTTGATATAATTCATAATACATCCTTTATAACTGTAACCAATATTTTGAGTACCATTTGACGTCATCAGTAGTAAATTATACACGATTATATCAATTTTGCAAATAATTGCAATCCTATAATTAAACAGATTGTTGACTTCAGCCTACTTATCGTTTATTTTACCATTTACTAGAACTACAGATGGTTATATTCAGATATCTAGCTTGTGTAATTGCAAAACCTCAGAGTTTTAATTGGACATTCATTTTTATTTGGTTTCGACTTCAATTTTTGTATTAGAGGTTTAATAAACTTGATATAAAATGACATTGACATTTCATATTAAATTTAGTTAGTCAATTGTTTTTACTTTCATTTGAAATTATCGACAAATAACTTTCTTGGCCAAATTCAAGAATTCCGCTTTAATCTGTGCCTTCTAAGAATTGCAAGGCAAAACAGACGTTGATAAAGATGTTAATAGAGACATGGGGAATCTAAAATTTGCATTCCACGACATGTCTATCAACTAAGCAGAAATCGTTATCGAATTGGTTTCTATTACTCGTACAGAGTATATCGATATTTTTTATTTCGTATTTTTATTTCGATATACTCTATACGAGTACTAGAAACCAATTCGCTAAGAATTTTGCTTAGTTGAGGAGATATGTTGTGGAATGCAATTTTTAGATTCCCCATGTCTCTCTTAACATCTTTATCAACGTCTGTTTTGCCTTGCAATTCTTAGAAGGCACAGATTAAAGCGGAATTCTTGAATTTGGTTTCGAAAATTAGTCTACGATTTTATTATCAGATGTCGCTACATTGCGTCTATACGAAGCCATGTTAGAGTTGCTTCCTAACACAGAAAAGATTTATTTCACGTTCAGAGAGTTTGCGAAAGCCGTTCTGATGAGGCCTATTGGGCCGAAATACGTATAAGCGGATGCGCAAGCGCCCTGTACGTGAAATCAAGGCTTAACTGTCTTTTCCTTTTTAACTTTCTTGGCCTTTACGCTTATATTTATAATAAGGTGTATCAGTTGCTTATCTCTAAATTTAGGATATGCACAGTGAAAATATATATATTTTTTTATTTTTACCTTTTTCGAAATTGCAAGTATTTCATTCTTATATTTAATGCGAAATCGTTAATCTCGAGGTATTTGCTGTCAAGCACCTGTACTATATACCAGCATTTCTCTGTTATAATAGTCGGTATACGCCTCCTCCTTCTCTGCAGGTTGAGTGGTGTCCGAAACGAGTTCCGCATTTCTTCAAAATATCTTATCAATCTCTCTTTGTTCTTCTTGCGCTTTTAATTAACGATCTATTGGCTTTTGATGTCGTCACGATTAGATGCTCGATTAGGAAAATCTCGAAAACAATTATAAGTCGGTTTTTTTGTATTCTCTTTGTAGGTAGTGTGTGTTGGTGGTTTTAAAATATCTAGAAATTGTGCTTGATTAAACTTAAGCTCTTTCAGATTGGCCATTAGATATTTACTATCTTTAATGAGAATTAACCGCAATTTCTGTTTAAAATGCGTTTATTGCGACGTTTCGGTTTTCACTTCGGAAACCGTTCTTAAAATCCAAATTGAACAAATGATTTTATTTTATTACTTGGTAATACAAACGATTCTTTTAATAATTTAATTTTATCGCCAACGCAGTAGTAAAGTAATAATTTATTGAACTGAAAGAAGAAGAACTTTATCTGCCGCAAATTATATTCATTACATCGACTATTCTACGAAAGTCATCTGTCACCACTGTCATATGAAATTTTTATTTTGTCTAAAAAACAAGTAGTCGGATCCAGACACGAAAAAGTAAAAAAGTTTGTCTAAAATTAAAATTTCTTTAAGTGTTACAACCAATTTGAAATTATACAGTACTGCCCACTACTCTGTGGTAGTGCTGCTTTTAAGGAAATGGAAGAAGTGATATGTACGCCACCTGAAATACGTAAGAAGTCATTAAAGACAGCTTCAGAACTTCTTCCAGCAAAATCTTTTAAAAAATGTTGTGAAAAAAATAGTATTATGGTTGGCGATAAAATTTTGTATGCACCACGTTAGTAAATACTCTTCATCAAACTCGTCTATTACTAAAGATAAAGAGCTACTTTGCCGACTTGATACCTAAATAACTGTTATACTATTATCTGCCCAAATTAAATTGACAATTCAGACATATATACATTTTAAAGTAGATGACTTTTAAATAATTCATGAATCATTTTTGAGTTGCGTTCCTGGGACGACATAAGCTGCTGTTATTATATAAGAATTATGATGTATAGGGAATAGTTCGGTGAAAAAATGTTTAAACACAGCTGTGAATAACACATACAACCCACCATAGCTATACAGAAGCTTCATAATTTTTGATTCAGTACATAAATAATTTCTACAGAAAGAAACTAGTGTTTTGCAGAACAATTCCATAATTTATTTAAAAATTACAAAGAGTAATGTATCTATTGGGTTTCAAATTGTAATCAATAAAATCGTTTGCTTTTTATTCTAGTGAGAACATACAGTCTACTGAAATGTTACATTTTTTTAGGCCGGATCGTGCATTTTTCAGAGGACGCAATTTTATTTTTTTCATGAGTTGAAGGAGGGATAAGCTTTAAGTTCAAATTTGTGGGGTCGTTCAATTGCAAAATTATCAGCAACCATCTACTCGTAATACCAAGTAAATAACATTTAGAAGGGTTGCACCCATATATTTAGTGATTTTAAACATATATATCTAGTACCAGCACTGAAGATGGAATATTTATTTAGAAAACATTCTGTTAAATAAATATACCTTTAAAATTTAACTAAATTGCAAATTGCATAATAAAACCTTACGAGCTAATAGGTTTAAGTTGCTGCATGTGATACCCAAATCAGTACAAATTACTGCATATGCAGACGATGTAGCCATCATTAGTAGGAATAAGCCACGACTAATGGAAGTGTTCAAACAAATTGATCCTGAAGCAAGAAAAAGAGGTCTCAAAATAAACGAAGCAAAAACGAAGTATATGACAGTCAAAAGAATAACTAACAATGAAAATAATATCACAATAGACAACTATACTATCGAACGAGTGGATGCCTTTACATATCTCGGCACAGAAATCAATCAGAATAACTCCGTAAGTAGCGAAATTAATGCACGTATTTCCAGCGGGAATCGTACATACTATGCTAATAAAAGATTGATGACATCGAAATTATTAGACAAAAGAACCAAAATGACTATCTACAGAACACTGATTAGACCCGTAGTAACCTATGGATGTGAAACTTGGGTAATGACGAAAAAAGATGAAGCCCAACTCAGGACATTCGAGAGAAAAATACTGAGGAAAGTATATGGCCCGGTACAAGAGGAAGATGACACATGGAGAATCAGGAGAAACGACGAGGTTAATGAGTTAAATGAAGGTTATGACATTGTAAGATTTGTGAAAAGTCAAAGACTGTCATGGCTGGGACATGTGCAGAGACAAAACGATGCAAAAACAACAAAGAAAATGTTACAATGGAAGCCCATAGGAAGGCGAAAAAAAGGAAGGCCCAGAACGAGATGGTTGGATGACGTGGAAGACGACCTGAAAACAATGAAGAAGAAGGGCACAAGAGAGATCTGAATGGAAGGACATAGCCAGACAGGCAAAGACCCATCCAGGGTTATGATGCCAAAAGAAGAAGAAGATACCCAAATATATATAAAAATACTTTAGTTGATTGTACCTAAATTAATTGTACCTATTGACAAGTGTTCAGCGAAACCGACACAAAATTCAGCCTGGGCTAAAAGTAGTCCAGCGAGTTATGCAGGGAGGAAAAGGTTTAATTACATGTTGCAGTAAGACCTCGACCTAAAAGAAACTTTACAGCTATGAACTATATTATAATCTACCTGAAAGCCACAAACATTTATTTAGAAAACATTCTGTTAAATAAGTATACCTTTAAAATTTAACTAAATTGCAAATTGCATAATAAAACCTTACGAGCTAATAGGTTTAAGTTGCTGCATGTGATACCCAAATATATATAAAAATACTTTAGTTGATTGTACCTAAATTAATTGTACCTATTGACAAGTGTTCAGCGAAACCGACACAAAATTCAGCCTGGGCTAAAAGTAGTCCAGCGAGTTATGCAGGGAGGAAAAGGTTTAATTACATGTTGCAGTAAGACCTCGACCCAAAAGAAACTTTACAGCTATGAACTATATTATAATCTACCTGAAAGCCACAAACATAAATGTAGGATATTCACATTCAGATCTTGTAGGTCCTAGTGCGAGTTTACGAGGCCAAATGACTCATTCAAAAATATTCCGAAGTAAATGTCATAAAACTGCAAGTTACGATAAATTTTTGATCATACCTCTCTATTACGTCAGAATCACTTTAAGCCATGACCCCCCAGCACGACTGTTCAAACTTGGATTCTAGGTTAACTTAAATGCCCTCAACATAGAGCCGAGATTAGCCGATATGTAAGAATGTTGGCCGAAAAACTTGGCCTTGTTGGGTTTTTTAACTAGAGATCTAAGACCTTGACAACTAATAGGATTAGCATGGCCAGTGTCTTATCAGATTTTGAAAAGATAATTTGAGTATTATAAACGCTGCAAATCTGTTGTTCCATCCTTACTCCGGCTCATCATTATGCACTTAAGGATCCTACTGGCGGGTAATGGAAGGCGGTATCACTAGTTGAATTACATTTCCAGGAGCAATGTGTCTTATGCACAAGAGGATACGTCTTCCGTCCTGGGAGAAGACTAATCTTATCAGAATACTCCTATCAAGTATAAAGCCACTTTTCTTCCCACCAAAGGGGGCGTGTCAACATGAATAAATGTATATAAAGGTCATCTACATGGCGGAATTTACGGGAGTGTCAGTACTACCTCAAAACCAATTATTAAGGAAAATATATGAGGTTAAAGCATTCTTATGCACACGACGACTATCCTATTCTAGGCAAATAATGCTCCTGCGAGTCCATCAACGATCTAATTCACACTAGACAAGCTACTGATTGCAAGTTTATATCGACACATTTGACGCGTTCGGGTAATCGCCACCAAGGAGCGGAATCTCCTAGACGACGCCTAGGCGAAACACGTGTACTTGCTTAGTACGTGCTTTCTGGGCATTATGTGGATTTAGACTAGAGTAATCCAACAACAAATTCCTCTCGGATACTAGAGACCCAGCCAGATTACCAGTACATCTAAAGGATTCGTCTCTAATATTAGTAGCCCCCTTCCGACCACCGACACCGTAGCATTATTTGTTGGTGTTGAGTTTCTTACGAAACATGTGATGGCTATAGATCTTCCATTCTATTCATTAGTCGCCTTCTACTACTACGATTAGTTAGACGACGCGACGGTCGGAGAAACATGATTTAAATTTAAACCCAAGGAAACCCGCTCCAGTATCTACGATACTTTCACAACTTAGCTTTTTACAAACTCAGCATGTCTGAAATAAAAATGATTTAAATTAAGTTCTGTTTTCTAATGAATAGAGATTAACACTGGGCTCAACTAGCGGATGTCACAGAGTTTTAAGAAGGCAAGATGAAAAATTTGTTTAAATTACTGTTGTAATAGTTTGGGTGGTACTTCGTTATAAGAAAAACATAGTACAATTATTAAAATTTAGCTCTTTGTTACAGGTAACAGATACGAACGACAACCCTCCAGTTTTTCTGGAAAGCGCCTACTCCTTTGATATACCAGAAAATGCTCCTAGAGGCTCCAGAGTTGGTCAAATTAAAGCCACAGATCCAGATCTGGGAATGAATGCACAGTTGACTTATTCTGTCATCAGTGACTGGGCAAATGATGTATTTTCCCTTAATCCTCAAACCGGTGTATTTACGTTGACTTCAAAATTAGACTATGAGGAGGTAAGTTTATATATTTTTCATTTTTAGAAATGTTTGATTTAACTCATCAAACAGTCTCAGTACTGAGCATTATTTTTATATTATACTTTTGTACAGTAGTACACAGTACTTCGTAATAACTAACAAGGCCCAAAATAGTATGTTAGTACGCCAATGTTTAGCTAAGTTCTTTTAATTCGCTTGAAGAAGTGCGTTGGGAATTATTTAACTAAATAGCTTTTGCTCTCTCCATTTCCTACTGCTTTATCTAACGATCCACGAAAAAATGAGAACAAAAGAGAAACAACTCTAGTATGACTCTATCTATCATAGTAGACACAAATTTCTTAATTATCATGGCCGCTGGCGATTTTCGTTGTCAGCCGAGTGTGAATAATTTACATAAAAATGTGGTCGATAGCTCTTGCATAAGATATTGTGCGACTTCTACGCACTGAGGATTGCTTTTGCACAATGGTAATCGTAATGCATTGGGGGCAACTCGGTACAAAGCTTTATATACATATATTAACTAAATCAAGGTCAAACGTTTTTTGTTAAGACGATCAGTATGTGAACTATATAAAATGACTATAACAGAGGATATATAAGGATAGGTATTTTACTCCCATCACTATTTTTCGAAAAACATGGAGAAGAAATATCCACTTAAACTCAAAAATAGAAGTAAAATAATGACATTTTATGACATTCTATTCTTTAAAGCCGATCCCGGATCTAGTAGTAACTTGAGACTCTGTACAACATGAAAGGATACAACAGAACCTTCGAGAATCCAGAATAGATGATAAATATCTTATATTTTTATATTTTGGCTTAAGAGAAAAAGAATAAAAAAAAAGGAAAATGTATGGGCGATAGAAATGTAATCCTCAATGAAGTGAATTAACGTTTTTGTTTTTTGTTTTTGTTTTGGTCATCATCAAATTCCTTGAAAAACCAGTAGTTTCCGATTAACGAAAGATTTACTATTAGAATAAACTTTTAGTTAAATTTTCTAATTAGCATAGAGCAACTGGAGCAACTTTCATCTAAACAAGCTAAAGATTTTAATAAATTAGTCTTTGCAAAAGCTAATTAATATATCAATATGAAAAAGTGAGTATAAAATATACTTAAAAATAGGTAGGGGTTTAGGGGTTCTGAAGAAATAAGCAATATTTTAAATTAATATTATCAAAAAGGTTTTTCTAAATGAAGTCGAATGATGAAATTTAAGGAGAAAGATAAAAGTTCGTAGATGCGGTCGAAATGTTTTGGTGTCAATTGAGTCAATACTTTTGCCCTTCTTTTTAACCCTCTATCGTCCATTTTTAACTCCTTACGTCGAATTCTATCGCGAGTAAATACTTCCCATTTGTTCCGGCTATTTTTTTGATTCCATCTACCCATCTCATCTGTGGTATTCATTTTAGTCATCTATCTTTGTATGGCAAATGTTGTATTGTGACGTTCTAACGTTGGTCGTATTGTCTGGCAGTGTGGCCTGCGAATCTCCAGTTGAGTTTGGGCAATTTTTGTTACGATATCCTCGACTTTTGTTTTTAACCTTACCCAGTCATCCCTCTTCCTGCGGTGTTTTGCGGTTCGTCACATTCTTGAACTTCCCATATAATATATTATTATGATCTGCTTTGCTTTAATTTTTTAAACTAGATCAAATAATATTTAATTTCTCAGGGTTCTTTACTACACAATCAATTTATTTTACTTTCTATTCGTGGCTTCTAGTATTTCCTGATCGAAATATCATGTAGGGCAAAATTAAGGGCAAAAGAAGTGTGGGAAGAAGAAAAATATCGTGGCTTCGTAATCTACGTGAATGGTTCGGGTGTAGTTCGATTGAACTTTTTAGGCGCGCTGCTAACAAAGTCGCAGTGGCCATGATGATTTCCAATCTCCGCTAGGAGTGGCACGAGAAGAAGAAGAAGTATTTCCTGGATGCTGGCTTTCTTTAGGATAGACAAAGGGAATAAATAACACAATTTATAACCTTTTAAAACAATCATTATTTATTTCAATGCCATATATAACTATCAACGTAAAAATTGTATACACTGAATTATCTATTCCTCAGAGCAAAACAAAACTTAATTCTGTTATTTCCTTTTTAACACCAATTTATTTGATTTACTGCAAAATTGTTCTCATTAACTTTGTTAAAAACAACGAAATTTTATTATATGCAAATTTTCTGACTTCAATTCAATTCTTTTTTATCAATTGCTTTATGATATGAGTTTAAATAAAATATATAATGTATATACAATGCTTATTTCACAAACAAATTCACTGATCTTTTTTATCTTCTTTCTGCGATGTCTCCCAACGGATACTGACTTAGTCTTCGGTTTGTGTTCCCGAAATACTGTCCAATTTTCCAAAACACGTGTGGTTCTGCTTTCCCCCTTCAAAAACTGTTGACACAAAAAACAGTACTCAGTTTCTCTCCAAATAAAAAAAAACACCTCCGACTCGTTTCACAATAATAATAATGGGACTCTTTCCGCAAATTGCGTCTCCCGCCTCTAATGATTATCTTGTACAAACTTTATAACTTTTTTCCTTTTCTTAAAGATTTAGGAGTCTCTTCGGACACAAGGAGTTTAAGATTCTCGACCTGAGTCTCAATTCGTCTACAACTATTCTGCTCATCAACTTAAACTCACACACAAAAACTTATACTTCTTTTTCACACACTGTTCTCAAACTGTACTTCTTGTTCTGGCTGTTAAAAACACAATAATGATTCCACACACTGTTCTTAAAGTGGACTTCTCGTTCTCGATCTGAAAAACACAATGATTCAAATCTCCTGGTTCAATTTTCAAGTTGACTGTCCTATTCTCCTCCCCTAGTACCTTCCTGCCAATCAGCATTCATTCATACAAATTCATCCCACTACGAAACTTCAAATTTTCCTAATTTTAAATTTCAAGAAATCAAGCGTGTTTACTGTAATTGGTTTTTCCCCCAATTAACAGGATATGATATCGACTAGGCTTTCTTTTGTTTTGCTACAGGCAAATGCCTCTTTGTACATCTATTCATAGCATTACCTTCGAAAATAATATACAACCCATTATATATCTAACATTAATTTTGAATTCTTATCTGCTACAAAACCATGTATCATTAATTGTAAAATTTTAAACAATATTTTCTTACGTTCTAAATAATCCCGAATTGTTTTTCTATACAAATGTTCTTAGAAACTATTCACTGTTTTAAATCCACTGTTATGGTTATCACAGTGATATGTGATAAAATTCAAATTTTTCGTGTTTTGTTTATACAGTCGACTCGCGTTAAATTAAAACCTGCGATTATTCGAACCTATCTATAATTCAAAGTTATCACGAGTTCCCTACAAAATCTCTTTATATTTCAAACTAAATCATTACATTTTTATGCACTTAATAATTCGAACGAAAAAAATCGGACAGTAAATGTGAACGGATCGGAAAAACTTAAGCCCTTAGTGATAGGAAAAGCAATGAAACCACGATGTTTGAAAGATGTGAAATCGTTTCCTACGGATTATCGTGCTAACAAAAAAGTTTGGATGACGACAGAACAATTGGCTTTAAACAGTTAATGGGGACATAAAACGGTAAAAGCGGCAAATTTTACTATTTTTAGACATATGCACTGTCAACAACAGTCCTCCTACCTTGTCCAACGTGGAACTCTACTTCTTTCCGTCAAATACAACTTCCAAATTGCAACTATTGGACCAAGGGATCATTCATAATTTTAAGATGTTCTATCGCAAAGAAATTGTTAAGCTCGTTTTAGCTCAACTGGTTCAAAAAATCCGGTTTCTTAAAAAGAGATCTGGAAAATCTTCCAATACTTATGGAGGAAGAAGAACCAGCAATAAAACCATTAGTTGACATCAGCATTAGAGTTTTTCTGACTTTGATGAGCACGATACATCAGAACCTTTGGCAGAGGTGTCAGTTAAGGAAGCAATATCCTCATTCGATACCTTACAAACCTGCTGTCTACAAAACGAAAGTGATGAAAAAGCATTTCAGGCACGTTTCTCTTAAAAAAATTATTGAGCAGTCTGAGCAGCAGCAATGTGCTTTGAAGCAAGCCAATATAATACAGTTCCTTTGAAAGATTGATTAATTCACATTATGAATACATACATGTATTATTCATTTTCTCTCACAAATTTCGAACCATTTGATATTTTAAACCTCAATAAATCGTAATATTTTAAGATTCCCTCAAGTTTCGAATTAACGAGAGTCGACTGTATAATGAATTTTCATCAATATCAAAGTATCAATGGAATTAATCGATGTTTGCAAAATCGCCCGCTTCCGTAGAATAGAATTAGTTAGTATGATAGATTGTATTAGAGTCTACTGTAGTACATTTGGATACTACTCTTAAACATTTATTTACAGGGTATAACTTTATTTGCGTGGGTTTTTGATTTCCCTTATCTCCCCTAGCACAGAAAACGCCAAAGAATAACAAGTTCATGAGAAAGTTGAGAAAAAGCTATCCTACATCGGTCACATGCGAGTTCAAGTTCATTGTTTGTTTATTTATTTACACCTAATTATTTTTATTCGGTTTTTATTCACTTCGTTGTGGTTGCATAATTTTAAAAGGACGATTAACAATATCAACCAATAAATTACATTTAATACATCTTATTAATGCGTTTTATTAATAATACCTCATTCTTGATGCATTGAACATGTTATTTGCATACAGGAAGTAAATAGTATACTGTGTATTAATAAAATTATCATACAATTTCAAAGTGATTTAGTTAGTTATTGATGTGATCTGATTTTCTCCATTATTGGAGGTTTCCGATCACTACATTAAAATCTTCCCTATTCTGCGCAGATCTTAGTAATTGTTGAATATTTATGCCTGTTGAAGCTCTGATGTTGCAAAACAATGACATTGTTTTTCTGACTAGGCCTCTGCTGCCTTCTATATTTCGTTTAATTATTAGACCTAACAAGATATTTGTCATTTTTCATTATACGGCCTAAATACTCTAAATCATTATACGGCTTATTCTCATTATTTCCTAATCGTTGTTATTAATTCTAGTCCTCTGTTTATGTTGTTTCTTCTTCTTAAAGTGCCCTCTCCATTACTGAAGGTTTGCTATAACTACAGCAAATTGCTCTCTATCTTGAGCTGTTCTTAGTATCAAATGTGTTCATGCCTGTCCAGTATTTTACATATTTCAGCCAGGAGCATTTTCTTCTTCCTGGACCTTCTTCTTCCTTCCACTTTCCCTTCTATTATCAGTCGTAGGAAGTTGTATTTTTCCCCTCTTTAAATATGTCCTAGATTACTCGTTTTTCTGATTTTAACAATATTTAGGAGTTCTCTCTCAGTCCCCATTCTTCTCATCATCTCGTTGTTGGTCCCGTGCTCTGTCCAAGAAATCTTCAGCATCCTTCGAAAAACCCACATCTCAAAGACTTCTACACGTCTCATACTTGTGATTCCGAGAGTCCATGTTTCCACTCATTATAGCAATATGGAATAAATGAATGTTTTTACAAATTGGTATCGGATATCCAACGATAAGGAAGAATTTATTAGGAATTTTTTCATTCCTTGACAAGCGGACCTAGCATACTCTATACGAGCACATATTTCAACTTCGTAGTCAAGATTGTTTGTTATCCAGCAACAAAGATACTGGCTCGTCAGGCTAATTAATCTGAACTGTGAGCATCTATTTGCTTTATTTTTCTTGGGTATAGGTATAAATGTCGATCTAAGCCAATCTTCTGGGAAGATTCTAGTGGTATATATTTTGTTAAATAGTAGTGTTAAGGACTGAAGATTTTCTTCATTGATAAGTTTTATCATCTCTACATATATCCCATCTGGACCTGAGGCCTTTCGTGGCTTTGCCGTATTGATTGTTTTTGTAACTTACGATGAAAAATTGACGAAATGCCCCTGAAGATGCGCCAGTGAGCGAAAGTACTTGGGCAAGATTTAATTAATAAAAACTGTGCTCGATATCTGCCTTTATTTTATCAAAGTTAATAAATATTTGTCCAAATAAACATCAAACAATTGTGTTCTTCTTTAATATATTAATTTTACCTACTAATATTTTAAATTTCTTACGTGGAAATGACTATACATCCAAAAAAGGAAGGCCTACTCAAATTACTATTTGTTCGATGGCTCTTATACACCAACCATGCCATGTTGGCCACTTCTTCGAAACATCGTTTCTGCATTTTTTTAATTCTTAATATAAAGTTCCTTTTGTTTACTTGCTGGCTTTGTATATTCCTCATTTACGCATTTAAATGATTGTTTAAAGTAATATATTGACTAACGCAGCCAAAAACAGTATCTGTAATAACATTGCAAGCCAAGTTACATTGCTCCCATGTGGGTGCCAGTCAGAATATGTTACAGCTCTATTTTTTTTCCTATTCAATCGAAGTCATAAACGAATAGCCACTTACCGAAGTCCATAAACCACTTCATCGAAACATTTATATGCATACGACAACTGGATAGATTTTTTTGGATCATTTTTATAGTTGACATATGACATTTTTTCACACGATTTATACCATCCTCGTGTGTGGCAACGAATTTAATTTGTATTCTAACATGATGGTGTTAACCATGCGCGTACTGAGAGATCCAACAAAATCCTACACTTATGGGCCGTATTGGTAATAGAGAAAAAAGAGGTGTATGAGATAGCTCCATTTTTGACTCGTCTTATCCTAGAATTCACTTTACTTATAAAAAGGAATATAATATGATGTAAGAGTACATTGACAGTAATAGCTAATATTTATTTTATATAATTTCTAGATTTTTACCACTATATTTTTTAACAATTATTGTAATTTTTAACATTTGTCTAGCTGTTTATCCGTGGCATCTCGCTTTTCAGTATTTTCAAAACTATTACATAATAAAACGCTGAAATTTTTTGAGGATTAAATTGGTTTTTAGTACACCAAAATTCGCCAATGTTCACAGGACAACGTTTGTCTGTCAACTGTCAATCTGTCAACAACTTTTTAAACATTCCTAACTTCAGTTAGATTCCTTGCCTTCGTATTGTCTCTGTAGATATTCTCAATTAGTCACTAGATATAGAACATATAGTGCCAATAATAGACAAAAAAGTATATTACTATAATTTTTAATCATTACGGTAATTCGTTTATAAATAATCTTTCCTGTAATAATCTTTTTCTTGAATAAAAGAAAGAATTATTTATTATTTGGTTACAGAAATTTATAATAAGAAATATTTTATGTAAGTACAGAACTGCGATTAATCTATTAATATCTGGTCGTTTCTATTAATCTAAGAGATGTTTTTCTTTAATCGCTTTAGAACTATCAGTTATAGACATATAATCCGAACAATATATAGTGATTATACCCAAAGTGTTAAATGCAAACGGCGGTGAGATGAAAAAGATTGGACTAACATGATAATCTATAATTCCCTGATCGGCCACTCTGGCGTGAGCGTGAGCTACGGCTGATTCGTACGTCGTAATGAACGTTCTAGAATAATTATTACAGCTGTTAATTTAACTTACACAAACGATCTCTTAGAGTAGTAAGATCTGCAGAAACGTTTGCTTTATATGATTCATTGCTCTTTCCTGCTTTTAACGTACTACGCCTGCATTTTTGAAGAAGTTTCGCATGATTTAAAAGCCTGATAATTGGTTGGGAAGTGTATTGAAGAAAACGCTAATGGTTTTCTTGATTCATAAATAGAGCTATAACTTGTAACGTTGCCGTTTTATCGAATACTCGAAATTAGCTACAAACGTTATCTCAAGGCGAAGATCGTTAATTGACATATCGGGTAATTATTGCAAGCGACGCCTTAATCTGTATTTCTACTACATTTTTTACATTAAGTTAGAAGTATATCTGACGACAAAAAGATAAACTTTGTTATGTTTATGAACTAAAACGCAAATTTATGACACTCACTGGAAAATTAGTAAACATAACCATGAAATGGAAATGCAGCTTCTTGACTATGTTTCTAACAATAAAATCAATAAAATAAGGTTTCTTCTTCTTCTTCTCGTGCCACTCCTAGCGGAGATTGGAAATCATCATGGCCACTGCGACTTTGTTAGCAGCGCGCCTAAAAAGTTCAATCGAACTACACCCGAACCATTCACGTAGATTACGAAGCCACGATATTTTTCTTCTTCCCACACTTCTTTTGCCCTTAATTTTGCCCTGCATGATATTTCTTAAAAGTTCGTACTTTTCACCTCTCACAATGTGCCCCAAGTATTCCATCTTTCTAGTTTTTATCTCATTTAGAATTTCGCATCTTTTGTCTAAAGTTTGGAGTACTTGCGTGTTAGTGACGCGGTCCATCCATGATATTCTGAGAATGCGCCTATAGCACCACATCTCGAAAGCTTCGATGTTTTTTGTGGTCAACTGTTTTAGTGTCCAAGCCTCTACTCCATACAACAGGGTAGAAAAGACATATATATACAAGGTTTATAGTCACTTATCTATAAAGTCGTAACAATGAGTGAGGAATGTGGACTGAAATTGAACAATAAGGAGACGAAATATATAGTCATATGTAGGTTGAAGAATAAAACCAAGGTCTTATGGGTAAATAATACTACAGCGAGTGCCAAAGTGTACATATCTGGCATGTACATTGAACAAAGACGTGCATTAACTCGCCCACGGGATTAAAATTATCAATTTGGTTAATCTCCTACCTGAAGAAACATATATCAATTCGTCCCCGAAAATAGCAGGAAAATAAAAACAGATTCATGAACTATCAATTCAAATCCACGTAAAATTATGAATCAATATTAAAGTATCATGTCACAGTTGGGATTTTTAATACAGAAACAAAATTAACGTGTTGTTTCTGTTATGTGGTATTGCTACGAGTGTTTTTTGGTCTAAGTGATGAAAAATGTTTATCCAAGAAAGTGCAATTGTAGAGTCGCACCAGTAGTACTTGTTCTCTAAACTGCACCTAATTAAGTTTTAATTTTGACACCCTTAATAGGAGCTACCCTTGTTTTGGTGCGAAATAAGTTTGAGGTTATGTTTCCCAAGATGTCAAATACATTGTACCATGTAGTTGAACTAAAATAGGATTTGGGCAAAAAACTGTCTGGATATTTTGAGACTCTTAAGTAAAGACAACTGTGATTCTTCAACACTTTGTTTCGAAATCTTTGTTTCATAATAATATTGCTTTTATTGGTACAACTCCAGAGCTGAACATCATAAATGTCCTTATTTATTATTCTGTTTATAAAAAAGTAATTTATTATATATTAACAACTTCGATTTTCTAAAAAAAAAACAAGAAGAAAAATGTGTTAATCAATGTTTGTGCAACTTCTAATTTGTTGCACATTTCGGGCGAAGCGTTATAATATTTTACGTTTGGTATATTATTTTTCTAATTTGTAGTGCTTAATTTAAAAAAAAACATCTCAATATTCGTCATTTCCTTGCGTTCAGTATTTAGCGACATATTTTAACCAAATAAATTTAAACATACATTCAAAGTCAGTGGCTTTCAGCATCTATCGTATCGTATTTTCTGGAAAAAAGTAGACCAGCGTTAATGCCGCATCAAACAACGACCTGATCAGACCAGACCGGCTTTTGTTTCGGGACGACATTCAAGCTGCACTTTCTAGTTTTTGTCGTCGAAAGTCTTGTAACTAGCGGTGGTACCGAACGGATCACGACACATTTGGCCCACGTTCAATCATTCTTCAATGATATTCTTTCACGTTTCATCAAAATATACCTGCCAACTGACAAATGGCCTTTTCGAAATATGTGCCTCATTACTTGTCAAATACGAGAATAATTGGAGAATTTTAATATAATATAACGACGAAAACCATTAATTTTGGAAACGTCACTTTGGAGAAGAAATGACCGCATATTTGGTTTAAATTAATTCACTACCTTAATAATGCTAAATCAATTTAGAATCATGAGCAACAAATATTTATGGCAATGTGTATCTTTTGTTTTTTGGTCGGAAATCAGGCGTACACAGGGTGAGCTATATTTGTTATAAAGTCGTGTCATCGAACAAAAAACGTAATTATAGGTGACTGTGAAGTTGTGAATAAGCAATAAGTCAATAATTTAAATAGAAAATTAAATTTATATTATGTAGTTGAAAAATATTTTTTTATGAAAAATTAGCAATTTGTGGTGTTATCAGTATTAGTATAAACGGCATTCAAATTGAAAAAGTATCAAGTTACAAATATTTGGGTACTTCAATAAACGAAACTGGAGACCAAAACAATGAAATAAAAAGACGTATCGAAATTGCCAGGACCACTTTCATAAATATGAGGAAAATCTTCTGCAACAGAGATATAAGCATCCCTCTCCGATTAAGAATGCTAAGGGGCTACGTATTTAACACGCTATTATACGGTGTAGAGACCTGGACTCTCAAGCAGAACAATATAAAAAATATTGAATGTTTCGAGATGTGGTGCTACGGTCGAAAGCTGAAGATAAGTTGGGTGGAAAGAGTTACAAACTTTGAAGTAATGCAAAGGATAGGAAAAGACCCAGAAATTTTGTCAACGATCAAACGAAGAAAACTCGAATATTTGGGTCATCTGATGAGAGCACATAAATACGCATTACTTCAAAATATATTGCAAGGAAAAAAAGAAGGAAAACGGAATCCAGGCCGTAGAAAAGTGTTATGCTTACGTAATTTGAGAGAGTGGTTTGGCTGTACCACTAATAAACACTTTAGGTCAGCTGTAAACAAGGTCATGATAGCCTTGATGATTTCCAATCTAACGTTTAACAGAGTAAGACTTGCAGATGTGTTTAAACTATAAAAACCTAGAAATATAGACTCCGGGATTTGAGCAATCATCAAAGAAATGAATACCAACAACATTTGCAAGAGCGCAAAATCGGACAACTAATAAAATACCTATAGAGACAGGAATAGCACAGGGAGACAGCCAAAGTCCAATTATCTTGTGCCATTTAAAAAACGCCATAAACGGAGCTCGAAAAGTTCTCCTCTCCAGTTTAACGTGGCGGCATTATAGGAGTATGATCACTCTAACGGTTTATAACTTTTTACACCTTCTCAGTATATACCACCTATAAATTGGATCATAACATCTAGATATTCATTTATAATCTGTTCAATTTTCAGCTCTTAATATTAATAAACAGGAGAAATATGATTTTAAGAAAAAAATGATATTTTTGTTTCTATTTGTCATAGAAGGTTCTTTTAAAAATAGTATGCTTTTCGCCAGCTTTTCAGTGAGCCTACTTACAAGCACGTGACATAAAAAATATCAAAAGTTATTTTAAATGTTTTTTAAACATTTTTTTAATAACTTTTGATAAAATGTTAAGTTTTTTTAATACGTCTTAACACTGAAGCATCAAATAATGGATTGCGATCTACTAAATAATAAATAAATATTGAGGAGGGATGAGTAAAGGGAGCATTAAGGAAATTAAAAAACAGAAAATCACTAGGAGAGGACAGAATTGTTATCGAACTCCTGAAGTACGGAGGACAGATCTAACCAAGCAACTCCAACTAAAACAAATCCATAAAATAATAGAACAAAACAGAATTCCTCAAGAATGGAGATCGAGCATCCTTATACCTCTCTTTAAAAAGGGAGACAAATCGGACCCGGAAAATTACAGATGAATTAATTTATTAAACCTAACACTAACATTACCAACCAAAATGATAACAAATAAAATGAATGAAATTAAAACAATAGCAGGTTTTAGGCAGGGAAGATCCTGCTCCGATATTTATAATGAGGAAGTCCAAGAAAAATTATTAGAATACAACAAACCGGCATATCTATGTTTTGTGGACCTTAAGAAGACATTTGGCCGGGTCAAATTAATGGACATTTATCCACTTATTGTACGCAAGAGAGATACAACAACACATTAAAAATAAAAGTAGAAGAAGAACAAACTGACCCTATTAAAGCTGGCAATGGGATAAGACAGGGAGATTCACTGAATCCTTTATTGTTCAACCTGATTATGGATTAAATAATAAAAAAGTAAAAGCTAAAAAAGAATACCAAATGGGAGAAAAACAACTTAAAATAATCTGCTATGCAGACTACGCAATACTACTCTCTCAAAGTGAACGTATGCTACAAGATCTAGGCATCACATTATTTATCTACGGAAAGTTCAAAACAGAAGTGGAAGATCAGGTAAATAGAGCAAACAGAGCCTCATATTGCCTGAATGAAACAATATAGAGAAATAAAAATATCGGGAAAGAAATAAAAGACAGAATTTACAAAACAGTTATCAGATCACTAATGACATACGCGGCAGAAACACGAGCTGGTAGAGAGAGGACCAAAAGGATGTTGGAAACAGCAGAGATGAAAAGACTTAGAAAAATTGATGGCAAAACACCATGGGGCAGAGCTAGAAGTACAGATATACGACGTAATTGCACTGTGGAGAACATCAAGGACTGGGTAAGGAACAGAAGAGTAGAAAGAAACGGTCATATAAGCCGAATGACAACAAATAGAGTAGTAAAGATGGCAAGAGACGGTTCCCCAATAGAAAGACGGTAGATCAGTAAGAAGACCATCTAGTTTTCTCTAAAATGTATAAGAAATGTTTTATAGTAACACAATGATTTTTTCACTTTTTTTAATTGTTTACAAAAAACAAAGCAAACTCAGCTGTACGTCTTTAAGAATTTGTCATCAACTATCACTCATATTATATACCTCTCAGAATTTTCAAAAATCTGTATAATATTTTTTCAGCTTTTTTTCCTTTAGTGTCCTACATTAGCATGATCTTAGGTGATACGGAGTCAAGGTTTTACGGAACACTCTGTATTAACACGTTCACGACGGCATTAAATTTGTCAGTAACATTTATTGACGTTACCAGATCCCTGTATCTGGTAACACTGTCTACTGTTCGGACGATACCAGACCTATGGGTCTGGTAAACATATCTATAAATAAATGGTTTCTGTGACTTTATATTTGAAATTACCTTGAATCGAACACTGCCATCTCATAGTAAACACTCTAATCCATTTCTGGCAGACATAGCACCAGATTCCGATGTCTGGTAAAGTATTTACGGTATATAAAAAATATACTGATACTTATGTGGCAATTTGAAATATTTTACTTTTAAAAAATAAATAAAATGATCAATTTTTATTTGAAGTAATATTAAAGTGTACAAAAATATATAATAATTAAAATAGTAATTAATAATTAGATATGTCTATCATTAAAACAAGTTAAGCACAAAGCCGGTTTCTTTTCGCAATTTTCACAAAAAGTGTTTACTTTGGTCACCTTCTTGTCAGCTTCCTTACTTTTCATAGTCTGTCTCAACTTCTTGTAACAATCAACGCAATTTCGTCTACGTTTTCTACCAGGACCTTCTTCTCGTTGCAGACAATGTTTTCGTTTTGATAAGTTGGTTTCAGAAATACACTCATTTTGATTTGAAAGTTGTAATGCTAACTGTTGTAGTCTTGGATAACTTGCGGTTTAAAAATATATTCCACTGGTTCCTCCCTTGGCTTTGATCTCTTTTTCTTGCCCGTAGTGCAGAAGTTTAGGGTATGCTCAGGTTTACTGGATAACATTAATACCGATCTCTTGTCTTGCCAACGGATTACCTTTATATTGTCCTTATTTTTGATGCCAATTATTTCATTTTTCTTTAGTTTCTTTTGAACTATTCCCTTTGGAATACCTTTCCGATTGCTTCTAAGAGTCCCACAATAAAAAGTTTGGCGATCTAATAGATCTTTTGCAAAAGGAATGCCCGAATAAAAGTTATCAGCATATAAAGTTCGTCGGGCATCTAACAAGCTATTCATTAAGGTCAGCACAACTTTCTGAGAATGGCTTTTGTTTATCATATTGTTTTCTTTTCCACAGTAAACCATCACTTTATATGTATATCCACTGACGGTACATAGTTTATATAATTTAACGCCATATTTATGGCGTTTGTTTTTTATATATTGCCGCATACTCAAACGACCACGCCATGGTACCATACTTTCATCTATGACTACATTCCGTCCTGGAGTCATGATTTTCATAAATCTGTCATTAAGTAAGTCTAAAACATGTCTGATTTTGTATAATTTATCGTTGCTTTCTAGTATACCGTCGTTATTTTGAAAATGTAGATACCGTACAATTAACAAAAATCTGTCCCTAGTCATAACTGAGGAGATAAACTTATTGTTATAAAGGTCATTTTTAGACCAATATAATCGAATATTAGGGACCTTCACGAATCCCATGCAGATCAAGATACTAAAGAATTTTTTAATTTCTTCTTTATTAGTCGGAACCCACTTACTGTTAGATTTTTGTTTGAT
Source organism: Diabrotica undecimpunctata (assembly GCF_040954645.1). Classification (NCBI taxonomy): domain Eukaryota; kingdom Metazoa; phylum Arthropoda; class Insecta; order Coleoptera; family Chrysomelidae; genus Diabrotica; species Diabrotica undecimpunctata. Next base: position 157,974,022 of record NC_092805.1, read on the forward strand.
ACTGTGTACACCAATTTCTTGTTCTGCATATCTATTGGTTTCTTGAACAATTAATTCCAAAATTTCATCTATGACAAATAGACAAAAAATATCCAACCGGCTCATATTTTCACATTGAATATTTATTTTAGAATCTGTAGGATATTCATCAAAATCTAATTTATCTGTTTCCTGAATGTCAGTCCATACATCTTCCTCGGCATCACCTAAAAATAAAGATAATGAGAATCAAATTATAAGATTCATTTTTCTTCTTACCAATTTCTTTTTCCGATTCATAATTATCAGTTTCTATATCACTGGATACTTCTTCGTTCAAATATATGGATTCGTCCCCATCAGAATGGTCGCTATCTTCACTAGGAATGTATTCAGGATCTTCATCAGACAAGTTTTCAAATGGATCACTATCAGATTCACTTTCAGTTTGTATCCAAGCATTTTGGTGCTTGTTTAGCACCATTTTAACCATTTTTTCGCCTCTAGACGACATTTTTATGGATTTTAATAAAAAAACAACAGACTTGTACAATGTTTACTATAACACTAATAACCAGATACGGAGTTCTGGTAAATCCCATAGCGTAAAAAATTTCTTTGTGGGACGTTACCAGGTGCTGGCATCTGGTAACTTAAAACAGAACTAAAATATAAAGCACATCATGACGATTCCGTAGGTATCATAATATTTAGTTCATAATTAGCCATTTTATCGTTGTCGGCGCTAGCGCAAGATCTCCAAATTTCAGTGCCGGTTGAACGTAAAGTTTATACCAGACCCATGTATCTGGTAGCGGCGTGAACGTGTTAATGTATCAATACCATGCATTTATAACTTCCATATATTTATTTTAATTCCTTTATTAAGTTATTTGTAACTAACAGTAAAAAGTGAGTTTTCGCTTGAAGTTATTAGGTGGTTATAATAAAAAACAAATTATATGGAAATGTTTCTGTCATCACGTTGGTAAAATGAGATAACGAAAAGGAATAAATAACTAATTACATTTTATTGTCGGTGTCTAATGAGAATATTCTGCCTTAACTCATTTACATTATAAGCACGTACGAGAAAATAACTTTTTGTGTTTAATGTGTGTCATTAATAGTACGAATACTAATATTTTTTTAACGTGTGTTTGTGTATGTGTGTTTAATTTTTTCATAACTAATAATTTGTTTGTACTTATAAAAAAACAAAAGTTGATTTAGTTAAAAAATTCTCTATACGAGAGAGAGAGTTTTGTGTAAAACGAGAGGTCGCCGGTTAAATGATTATAATAATAAAAAAGATACAATATTATGTATCTTTGTTAGCATTTGAAATGATAAAAATCCACATCTAAACATTTTAAGGGGTGGCAACAGGAAGCGAACCCTCATAAATCAGAAATTTGATAGTTTAACAACAAGTGTATTTCTTTGAACATAAAAACAGATTACCACATATTAGCAGGTTTGACAATGAGAATTTACTGAATAGAAGAAAAATAGTATAGTGTAATTAGCCCAGTCTGGTTATACAAAAATCATCGATTTCACGGCAAAATGTTTCGCAGATATCTGAAGCTTTTAAAACATAGGTGGGGGTTACTAGATGACGAATAGATAAAAAGATACTCCTATTTTTACCTTGCGTTTTTTTAAACAATAATTTATGGTCAGAATTTGATTTTTTATCTATAAGTTTTTTTCCTTATAATTTAAATAAACAATATTTATACCATTTTTTTATATCAAGAATATCTTTATTTTCCCGTTTTTTCAATTAAAATTGATAAATAATTTAAGGAGATATTTGCAAAAAAGCAGTTTTTTTGCACTAATTTATAAATTTAATTAATTTTTTTATTAACAAACAACAACAAACAAATGTATTAATAACAAATGTTATTAATACATTTCAACATTGAGGAATTACCGTCCTTTAGATTTGTGCGAAATTTCCCCCCGATCGGTCAAATAGTTTAAAAGTTATTCAATTTGTTTATCCCTGGGATTAATTATTTAAACTATTGAGCTTGCCCTATGCATGATGCTAGACACATTCAGCAAATTTCATAGGATTCTTTAAGACTTAGACTATCTCAGAAGTTAAATTAATATTGAGTTTTCATCGAAATTATTTACAAAATAAACGTTTGAAAAAGGGGTATGTTTTTTACTTATAAACAATTGTAATAACTTCTATATTTTTCAAGCTACAGACTTGTACGTACAACCATTAGATAGATGGTAAAAAAACTCACATTTAACAAAAAAAATAAACCTTCTATGAACAATAGGAACGGAGTTAGCGACAATTTTTTTGTTAATTATATCTCCATTGTTTATAAACATTAAGAAGTAAAATTTGCACAAATTTTGAATGAAAATCTAAACTTTATATTGAATTTTATAGCTATAAAATTCATCCAATTTTTCGAAACTTAAAACCTTTCGAAACCAAGTTACTTTCGAAAGATTGACATAGGAAAGTGGAGGGGAAACTGTTTTAGCTCCTCGCTGCAAAATTTAATATTATGGTTACGGATTTATCATTCAAAAGCTTCAACGGTTCTGTAGGAATTATATCAGGTCCATTTGCTTTTCCATTTTTAGCGTTTCTTATTGCGTATTCTACTTCTTCTTTCAATATGTCTGGCCCAGTTGCATTGATTTTATCTGAGTTAAGTTGTTCCTATCGTCTTCAAATAATTCATTCAGGTATTCTGTCCATCTTTTTATTTTGTTCTCTAGATCTACAATAAGATTTCCATCTTTGTCTTTAAGTTTACCTATTTGGCATTTCTTTATGCTTCCTGTTTTCTGTTATCTCTTTTACTTTTTTGTGCATATTGAACGCATCGTACTTTTTCTCATAGGTTTCCATTTCTTCACATTGTTCTTTAATCCACTCCTCTTTGGCTTCTTTTATTCTCTTTTTTATGTGTTTATTTATTTCTTTGTATTTGTCTGGGTAATTCATTATTACCCAGATAAATTTTGTATTATTCTGGGTCTTTGTAATGTTCATCTTTCTTCTTTGTTCCATCAAGTCTAGTATATCTTGTGTCATCCACCCCTTATTCTTTGTTGTTGTTTTTGTAAGATGTTTCTTTCCTGCTGTTTGTATAGCTGTATTTATGTACTTTAATTTTTAATTAACGTTGTTTGTATCGCTAATTTGTTGCTGCACTGAACGGAGGTTTTCATTTATTTCTTCTCCTGTTTCTTGTCGTATATTTTTGTTTCTAAGTTTATTTAATTTTAGTGCCTTTCTGTGTGGTCTTCTAATCTTTTTTGGTCTCGCCTCTATCACAGTAACTACCGGGTTATGATCAAAGCCTATATCAGCTCCTGGGTACGTCTTAGTACATTTAACAGCATTATGATACCTCCTTGCTATCATAATGTAGTCTATTTGATTTCTCACTATTTTTTTCTTTGGTATGTTGTGGATATGTCCATGTATATAACCGTCGAGGAGGTAATTTGAAAAAGGTATTTGTTATTACGAAGTCTTCACTTTGGCAAAATTGAATCAATCGATCTCCTCTGTCATTTCTGTTTCCAAGCCCATATTTTTCTACTTGTTCTCCTACCTTACCTTGACCCACCTTGGCATTAAGATCGCCCATTAATATGTTAATGTATGGAAAGACTGACTTAATAAGTGAAGACAAACAACCTACAACAAAAAGGTTCAGACCTGACAGTGAAGTCGAATAAATGAACGAAATTTACACTTTTAAACCAATGTATGTAAAGAAAATAAAAAAAGTAAAGTTCAATAAACATTGCAAAATTTAATAAGGCAAGTGATGAAAAAATCGACTTATTTTATCAAAGCGGTAAGGCAGATTAGATTAATATTGTATCATATTTGTAAGAAAAATAGAATAAAAATCAATATTGTTAATTATAAAAATACAAACAATTATAATTAATATAAGGAATATAATAATATAATGTGTAAAAAATTACCTGAAATTTAATTTATAAAATATATAAGTATTATTACATCATTGATATAAAATGAAAAAACATATGTTGATTTTCCGGGATTTTCCGAGATTTTTGGGGGGTGAAAATTATGTCATCATTATTAATACTGCGACAGACTATTCGAGCAAATTAAAAAAAAGTAAGTATTTAGGGTGAATTTCAAATGGACTCAATTTTTCCGAGTTTTCCCATATTTTCCGGCCAGTGAAAACTATGTAGTTATTCATATTTTGATGAGCTACCCAGAATAAAAAAAGAGGCTTGCAGCTGCAAAGGAAGCCAAGATCATGTAAATTTTTCCTACGTGTTGCAATTTGAAGTTCCGATGCCGAAAAAAAAACGGAGCTGAAACAGATATCCTCTCCACTTTCCTATGTCTATCTTTCGAAAGTACCGTCGTTTCGAAAAATTAGATAAATTTTATAGATATAAGTTTCAATATAAAGTTTAGATTTTTATTCAAAATTTGTGCAAATTTTACTTCTTAATGTTTACAAACAATGGAGATATGATTTTTTTAAAAATAGTCACTAACTTCGTTCCTATTGGTCATAGAAGGTTTTTTATTTTTTAATGTGAGCTTTTTTACCAGCTATCCAATGGTTGTACGTACAAGTCTGTAGCTTGAAAAATATAGAAGTTATTACAATTGTTTATAAGTAAAAAACATACCCCTTTTCAAACGTTTATTTTGTAAATAATTTCGATGAAAACTCAATATGCATTTAACTTCTGAGATAGTCTAAGTCTTAAAGAATCCTATGAAATTTGCTGAATGTGTCTAGCATCATGCATAGGGCAAGCTCAATAGTTTAAATGATTAGCCTCAGGGATAAACAAATTAAATAACTTATAAAATATTTGACTGATGGGGGAGAAATTTCGCACAAATCTAAAAGATGGTAATTTCTTGATGTTTAAATGTATTAATACCATTTTATTTTGTTAATAAAAAAATTAATAAAATTTATAAATTAGTGCAAAAAACTGCTTTTTTGCAAAGATCTCTGTAAATTATTTATCAATTTTAATTAAAATAACGGGAAAATAAAGATATTCTTGATGTAATGTACCTACCTACTCACATGTAAGATAATTAAAGTATCTATGTATTTCTATATAGTTTTTAGTCACCTGGTATATGTTATTTACAATTATGAAAAGTTCTCATGTATAATCACTAATAATTATTTGCTGTTAGAAATCAGAATCAATACTCTTCATAAATATTTTCCTATTTAGAATAAATAAGTTTCGCTAGTTTATTCACCTAATACTTCGTATCTATGGAATAATAATAATTTATTTCTCTTATTTCTTTGTTCGATAAGCTATCCGTATTTGCTATTTTAATATTAATATTTGAGTCCAATCTCTTGTACTCAAATCCATCCAGAAACATCGTTAAATAATTGTAGATAACAGAACTTATATATTCATAGTTTTAAGAAATAACAAGCAGAGTGTAATTTTCATCCTCTAATATAATAAATTTATACATGTCAATATATTCTGTTTAATTCCAAAACAAAGAGTTAGTCCGGAGAAGAAATAAACGCATAGTATTCCATAACAAAATTTGGTGTCAGAACGTGGGATATTAGTAGCAGAGTTCCTCTGATTGCTGATAGAAGGAGAGCTGAGGAATTTTTGAATTGACTTGTTTCCTTCGAGGAATCATTCAAAAAAAAACTGTCAGTGTGGAAAAATCGCCACTACAACTAATTACATTGGGGTCCAGTACATCCAGTTCGAAATCCAGTTCCAGTCATAACCCAATTGTAGTTCCATCGGAAGTAGAGGTGAACCCGTGGAATAATAGACTATGCGACCAACAACAATATTCTACTTGTAAGTACATTCTATCTTAAATTCTGTCTCATATTTTAAAAATCTTGTAAACGTATGTCTACTTTATATCCTGATATAAGTAACTTATTTGACGAACAAATACCTTCTCCCGACTCAAATTCTCTTTCAAATTCTTCTACTTCTAATTCAAATAAAATGTCAGTATCAATTGAAATAGCTGAAAAACTTCTCATTCGATTTGATGGTACAAAATCAAAATTATACGAATTCATAGACAATTGTGATAAAGCATACAATTTAGTAAATCCGCAATCCAAACCCATCTTATTAGCCATTATAGAAACTAAATTAACCGATAAAGCTAGGGCCATAACTAGAAACAGAACATTTGACGAATGGAAAGATTTAAAAGACTTCTTATTAGATGCTTATTCTGAACGCCGAACTGAAGGTCAGTGGCAATTGGAATTACATTCCTTACGTCAGATGCCCAGTGAAAATGTAATGTCATTTGCAAATAAAGTTGAAAATTGCTATATAAAATTAATAAATACACTTGATCCAGACTTATCTCCAGATGCAAGAAATGCATGTACTAAACTCTTAAAAACTCAAGCACTAAATGTCTTTATTAGAGGATTAAACAAAGACCTCTCTATTTTAATCAAAGCCCGAAATCCAGATTCCTTAGAAAGAGCTGTTGCTATAGCAATTGCCGAAGAACAAGAACAGTTATCAAGACAAGAAATTTTCAGACCATTCTGTAATATTTGCAAACGAAATAACCATTCCTCAAATAACTGTCGATATAAAAACAATTCAGATAGAAATGTTAGACATCTTCAAAATTCTAGTTTTCAAAACCCAAAATATCCTAATTCAAATCTTCAAAGGTCAAATTCTCAAAATCAAAATTATAAACCTTCAAATTCAAATTCCAATTCTGATTTTCCTCCAAACTTAAGAAAAGAAAATACCAACACTTCCCAACGTTTTTGCAGATACTGCAAAAAACCAGGTCACGTTATAGAAGAATGTAGAAAACGCGAATTTAACAATAAAAACAAAAATCCAACAAATTCTTTAAACTTCCAGAATCCTCGACAACCAACGGTCGATTCTCGAGGAGTTCGTTCAGTTCAGGCCGTATCACAACCATCAACTTCTCAGTCACTTCCTATGTAGATTTACCCTTAGTAAATAATTCTAATCCATCCTCTTGCAAGTTTCTAATCGATACAGGCGCAGATATTTCTTTAATTAAATATTCAAAAATACTAAACATTCCAAAAATTTATTCTAAGTCTATTACTCTACGAGGCATTGATAAAAATGTCTTAAATCCAAATAAAACTATATGTAGTTGTAACGTAAATTTCAAGATAAAAGATTTTGTCCAAACTCATGTTTTCTATGTCGTAGAAGACGATTTTCCTCTTCATTTCGACGGTATATTAGGTAGCGATTTTTTTGAAATAAATAAATGCCAAATTGATTATAAAGAAAATAAATTAAACTTTAAAAATTGTTCTATTTCAATCGAATATATAAAATCTCCATTAAACAATGACAATGACGAATTTCTGAGAGATCAAAATATCGAGACAAGTTCTAATATCGATGAAATATTTCCTTATGATGCTAAATCCATAGAGGATCATTCTTATTTAGAAACCAATGATATCCAAATAACCTTAAGTAGTGAAGAACTACTATCCAATCCAATTCAATCTAAATCTAACTCTAAATCCAAAGAAAATTCAAGTCCAAAATGTGTAAAATCCACTGAGATATGCACAAATAAAACTTGTAACTCTTCACGAAATCATAAATCAAAATCCTGTTCAGAAGAAAAATCCTGTTCAGACGATCTTATACTAAATCAAAACTCTAATTCTAACTCAAGAAGTAATAAAACTATTCTATCCGCAAGAACTGAAACAATTGTTCAAATTAAAGTAATAAATAATGAATTAAGCGAAGGATTATGTCCCGAACGCGAAATCTTTAAAGGTGTATTTTTATGTCCTAGTGTTGTTAAAGTAAAAAATGATTTCTTTTTAACCTCAATCGTAAACACTACTGAAACGGATGTTGAATTAAACGATATTCAAGTAGCAATAGAAAAAATTCCAAATTTACAAAACAATGCAAATATACGAAAAATGTCTTCTTATAAAGATAATACGAATTCTAACAGAATTGCTAAATTAAAAAATGCCTTGAGAACAGATCATTTAAATAGTGAAGAAAAATCATCTTTAATTTCTATTTGCAAGGAGTACAATCATATCTTTTATCTGGAAGGAGATCAACTTACCAGTACAAATGCCATAACTTGCAAAATTCCTTTAAATTCTAATGTACCTATTAGCACTAAATCATACAGGTATCCTGAAGTACACAAACATGAAGTCGAAACTCAAATAAAAGGTATGCTAGATCAAGGTATTATCGAAGAATCAACTTCGCCATGGAATTCGCCCCTTTGGGTTGTGCCAAAAAAGGCCGATGCTTCAGCAAAGAAGAAATGGCGAATTGTTATAGACTATCGACGACTAAATGATATTACTATAGGAGATTCATTTCCACTTCCGAATATAGTCGATATATTAGACCAATTGGGTCATTCAAAATATTTTTCAACAATAGATTTAACATCAGGATTTCACCAGATCAAAATGGATCCTGAGGATTCTCCAAAGACTGCTTTCTCAACTCCGTCTGGACATTATCAATATTCACGAATGCCATTTGGATTAAAAAATGCTCCCAGTATTTTTCAAAGGCTAATGAATACTGTCCTCTCAGGAATACAAAATTACAGATGTTTTGTCTATCTCGACGATATAGTCATTCATGCCGATACATTAGAAAATCATAATAAAAGATTAAAAGAAGTATTCGAAAAATTGTCTACATTCAACTTAAAAATACAACCAGATAAGTGCGAATTTTTTCGTCGCGAAGTAATGTATTTAGGACATTTAATAACTGAATTTGGTGTCAAACCGGACGAAAAAAAGGTATGTGCTGTTACAGATTTTCCTATACCCAGAACACAAAAAGATATTAAGAGCTTTTTGGGTCTCACTGGTTATTATAGACGCTTTATAAAAAATTTCAGTGCTTTAACACAACCTTTAACAAAACTGCTGAGGAAAAATGTTGAATTTAATTGGACAAGCATTCAACAACAGTCATTTGAGAACCTGAAATCAATACTTTGTTCAGAACCAATACTTCAGTATCCAGATTTTACCAAACCCTTTGTCTTAACAACGGATGCTAGTAATTATGCAATAGGGTCCATACTTTCTCAAGGTAAAGTACCAGATGATTTACCTATTGCTTATGCTAGTCGTACCTTGAACAAAGCGGAATCAAACTATAGCACAACAGAAAAAGAATTACTTGCAATTGTATGGAGTGTTAAACACTTTAGACCATATTTGTACGGAAATAAATTTTTCATTTATACGGATCATAAACCACTCACATGGCTATTTAATGTAAAAGATCCCGGATCAAGACTCGTTAGGTGGAGATTAGCATTAGAAGAATATAGCTATGAAATTATTTATAAACCAGGTAAATTAAATCAAAATGCTGATTGTTTAAGTCGTCCTCCTTTAACCATATCTGAAACAAATATTTGCGAAGAAAACAAAAACCCGGCAACAATCACCTTACAAATAAACAAAATGAGTAAAGAAAATAATGACACTTATTCACAGTTCTTATCTAAATCCGAAACTATATTAATAACAAATGATAATATAAAAGAAACAAATGAAAAGATTACATCATTTTCACAAAATTTAGCATTGTTTGTTTCCGTAGATTTAAATTTTAATGAGATCGTTCAGAAACAAATAAATAAACAATTCAGTCATATAGAAAAATTGAAAGCCAAAAATCCAAGACTAAATGACATTATATATATTTCTGATCAAAATAAAAACTTTTATTACATATTTATAAAAAATAATTATTGGGACAATACCTCTTATGAAGATATATTTAATTCCCTAATAAAATTAAGAGACTGGTTATTAAACGATAAAATATTAAAAATTTGCCTACCCAGAATAACTTTTAGCTACGATAAATTAAGTTGGGGAAAAATTAGATCTATGATTAGATTTATTTTTAGAAAAACTGATATATCTATTATCATTTATCATGATATACTAACAAATCCTGAACCTGAGGAAATAACTACAATATTACAAGAGAATCACACTAGTCCTACGGCTGGACACTCTGGTTTTCATCGGACATACAATCGTATAAAAAAACATTTCAAATGGAATAATATGAAAAATGATATTAAAAACTTTATAAAAACCTGTGAATCTTGTCAGAAAAATAAACTCGTTAGAAAAAAATTCGTAAAGCCCATGGAGATAACAACAACAAGCTCAAATCCATTAGAAAAAATATTTTTAGATATAGTAGGTCCTTTACCTTTAACCGAGTCAGGTAATAAGTTCATATTAACATTACAAGATGACTTAACAAAATTTTCTCAAGCTTATGCAATTCCGAATCATGAAACCAAGACTATCGCTGAAAATCTGGTTCGTGGATTTATTTGCAAGTTTGGAAAACCCGATATAATAGTTACTGATCAAGGCCGAGATTTTACTTCCAAATTATTTTCTCAAATCGCCAAGCTTTTTAAAATCAGACATATAAATTGTACTGCTTATCATCCAGAATCAAATGCTGCATTAGAAAGGAGTCACGCTACTTTAGCAGACTACCTTAAACATTATATTAAAGCTGATCAATCCGATTGGGACGAATGGCTAGATTTTGCTATGTTTTCATATAATACAACTAATCATACTTCAACCAAATTCACACCATATGAACTAATATTTGGATATACACCTAATCTACCTAGCAGTATAATACGACCAGTAGAACTCAAATATACATATGAAGATTATTTAGATAATTTAACACTTAAGCTTAGAAAATCTCATGAGTTAGCAAAAACGAATCTATTAGAATCTAAAGTAGTCAGTAAAAAATATTATGACCAAAAGATTAATGACACCGTTTTCTTAGAAGGACAATTAGTATATCTCCAAAATGAGCAAACAAAGAAGGGTCAAACCAAAAAACTTACACAAAATTATAATGGACCTTATAAAATTCTAGAGATAAATTCTCCTGTCAATTGCACAATTTTAGTAAATAAAAAACCAATAAAAGTTCACATGAATAGATTGAAACATGCTTTTGTTTCAGGTATGCAATAATATGGCTGACAAATAGTGAACAAATTCACAAGAAATATACCAATACTCCTATCAACAAATCACCTGGAATCTATTACGAACACATAAAAAATGTTCAATTTATTGAAACTCATTGGAACATATTAAGTCATATTCCTTTACAACCTTTTACAGACAAATTAAATTTTGTAGATCTCACCTATCAAAAAACATTAAGACTGTGTCAAAACAAACCAGTTCTTATTGAATTACGATTATGCGATACTTCACTAAAACTCTTAGGACAAATCATACCTAGACTCTTTCAAGATGAACAAACTTTAAAAAACATAATTCTGCATGAACATTTTAGACCAAAACGCGCTCTATTTAATGCAATTGGATCTGTTTTCAGGACCTTATTCGGTACCTTAGACAGTGATGATGCTGAAAATTTCAATAATGCTATTAACAAAGCTGAAAGTAACGAAAATCATCTTCTTGATTTACTAAAACAACAAATTCATGTAGTAAAAGCCACGATTGCAAATTTTAATAACTCTATTACAAATCTAGACCGAAACAAAGTGATTTTTGATAAAAATTTTGAATCAATTACCAATTACACAGATAAAATGAATAATAAATATTTTAATTTAGATTTAAAACAAAAAATTGAAGAACATTTTACCTTACTAACTTTCTTTATAACAGAATTACAACAAGAATATTCTACTTTAATAAACGTTATTCTATTTGCAAGAAATAATAACCTTCATCCTTCTGTTATAACACCTGAGCAACTAATTCAAGAATTATCTAAAACGGTAACGCATTTACCTAGTACATCGACTTATCCATTTCCATTGACTATCGATTATGCTCATAAATATTTCGATATCATTTTACTTAAATATATATATTTTGATAACAAGATTTTAATTACGGTTAGTATACCTTTGGTTAGTAATACTCCTTATTCTCTTTTTAAACTAATATCTCTTCCTATAATTCATCCAACATTAAAGAGACTTACCTTTATTCTTCCATCTGTCAAATATCTTGTTCTTTCAGAAAATAGAAACATTTATGTTACTATTGATACATTAGAAGACTGTTATTCATTAGATGAAGAAAAACTTATTTGCAAAAATCCTGATACTTTCCGATTTACACACACTAATCCAATTTGTGAAACTGAATTGTTAACTTCAATAACAAACATACCATCTAGTTGCGATACTCGTATAATTCAAACAGAATATGAAATTTGGCATAAATTAAACAAACCAAATTCTTGGATATATGTTTTACCCAAACCAACAGATTTAACTTTAAGCTGTCAGACTAGTACGCCAATATCTATTGTTCTTTCAAACACAGGTATTTTTTCTACTTCGAATAATTGCAAAACTTACACCGGATCAACTATTTTGATATCTGTCTCAAATCCAAAAGAAAGTAATTTTCAGTCTATCATTCCAGATTTATCCCTTCCAGAAGTCTGTTGTGATGATATTAAGATAAATAATGAATCCAAATTACACCTTGTTCCCTTACAATTAAATAATCTCGATCGAGATGCATTAAATTTAGCAAGCCATAAACTAGATAATTTAGAGAAAATGACCTCAGAAACAAATATTAATTTTTCAGACACAATAAAAAATAGTTCTTATTTCACTTATGCAATCTTATTTTTGATAAAATGTATGTTACTTTATATTTTATACAGGATAATTAAATATTTTTACCGACGATTTCGTAGAAATCCGTCACATAGTTGTCAACAAATTACAAATTGTTTAACACTAAATATATGTCAAAGTAAACGAAAACATGTACATGAGACAGATTTAAGTATAGATTGTAAACATAATAAAGACAATAATTATAGTGAATCCAAAAAGTGTGAAGAGACTAGTTTCACAGAGACTACACCGATAAGACGAAGTGAAAGACTATCGAGACTAAAAGAAACTATTTAAATGTGTTAAAATAAAATAATAATGTATACAAATGTTTTATACCATTTAAATGAAAATTCATTTTACAATTATTTTCATTCTTACAAAAGGAGGTGTAATGTACCTACCTACTCACATGTAAGATAATTAAAGTATCTATGTATTTCTATATAGTTTTTAGTCACCTGGTATATGTTATTTACAATTATGAAAAGTTCTCATGTATAATCACTAATAATTATTTGCTGTTAGAAATCAGAATCAATACTCTTCATAAATATTTTCCTATTTAGAATAAATAAGTTTCGCTAGTTTATTCACCTAATACTTCGTATCTATGGAATAATAATAATTTATTTCTCTTATTTCTTTGTTCGATAAGCTATCCGTATTTGCTATTTTAATATTAATATTTGAGTCCAATCTCTTGTACTCAAATCCATCCAGAAACATCGTTAAATAATTGTAGATAACAGAACTTATATATTCATAGTTTTAAGAAATAACAAGCAGAGTGTAATTTTCATCCTCTAATATAATAAATTTATACATGTCAATATATTCTGTTTAATTCCAAAACAAAGAGTTAGTCCGGAGAAGAAATAAACGCATAGTATTCCATAACATTGACATAAAAAAATGACATAAATATTGTTTATTTAAAATATAAGGGAAAAAATTTATAGACAAAAAATCAAATTGTGACCATAAATTATTGCCTTAAAAAAACGCAAGGTAAAACTAGGAGTATCTTTTTATCTATTCATCATCTAGTATCCCCCACCTATGTCTTAAAAGCTTCAGATATCTGCGAAACATTTTTTCACCTTTTTTTTTAACCAGACTGGGCTAAATCTTTTAAAGTAACTAAGTAGTAAGAATATATAATCAAACAATATCATATTATAATACAGTAATAAAAATATTGAATGTACAAAGAGAGGCTGTTCAATAAGTTTTGCTGTTTGATAAGGCAGGTCGTCGCTACTAGTTTATTTTTGTTATGTTGGTACACCTTTCATATGAACTTTCGTGAAGTTTCATTACAATCTGTCAGTTCGTTCTTTGTATACAACCCAATTAGTATTAACGTGTTACAGTAATATTTACAATGGAACAATCAAGTATCGTGCAATGATCGAATTTTTATTTTTGGAAGCTTTAAAAGCAAAGAATTTATGAACGAATGTTGAAAGTGTATAAGGATTCTTCGCCTTCAATTAGTACAATAGGAGGATGTGTAACTAAATTTAAACGTGGTCGCACAAGCCTTGAAGACGATCCACGTCAAGGACGTCCAAAAACAGCAACAACACTAGAAATCGTAAAGAAATACACGATATCGTATTGGAAAATCCTCGAGTGACTGAAAGAGATTTAGAAGAAGCCCTAGGCTCTTCCTTGGATAGTCTTGTTCTTCTTCTTTTTATGGAGACATGTCTTTATTTGTTTTTGAATGAGCCTCCAGTAAACTGTCGTTCCATCGTTTTTGTGGTCTTCCTACTGATCGTCTTCCTTTTGGGCAACCGTCTCTTGCCGTCTCTACTACTCTATTTGATGTTATTCGGCTTATATATTGTTCCATTCTACTGTTCTATGTCTTAACCAGTTCTTGATGTTCTCCACCTTGCATCCACGTTGTATATCTGTACTTCTAGCTCTGTGTTTTACCTCTGCTGTTTCTAACATCCTTTTTGTCCTGTCTGTGTCAGGTCGTATTTCTGCCGCGTATGTCATTATTGGTCTGATGACCGTTTTGAAAATTCTGCCTTACATTCTTTTCTCGATATTTTTATTTCCCCATATTGTTTCATTCAGGAAGCCTGTGGCTCTGTTTGCTCTATTCACTTAATCTTCCCAATTTACATCTTAGTAAATTTGCTGTTGTAACCATGCATTTTGTCTTTTTTGGGGAAATTAACATGTTAAATTTTCTGGCGGTTATATTAAATTGGTGCAACATACGTTGTAAATCGTCTTCACTTTAAGAGAGTAGTATTGCGTCGTCTGCATAGCAGATTATTTTAAGTTGTTTTCCTCCTTTGGTATATTTTTTAGGTTCTTACTTTTTTTATTATTTCATCCATAATAAGGTTGAACAACAGAGAACTCAGGGAATCTCCCTGTTTTATCCCATTGCCAGCTTCCTTGGATAGTGTAAGCAATATTTTTACTTAAGTATTGTGTTGTTGTGAAAGCTGGGTTCACAATTCGCCAACAATGGAACAAAAACACATTAGAACTTGACTTTCTGAGCAACATTTAGAGCATTTTTCAAAGGAAAAAGTGGATTTTGTGCATCGATTGATTACTACGGATGAGACTTGGGCCTATCTCCATAATGCTAAGTCAAATTAAGAGACTAGAGAGTGGTTTTAACCTGGTTCTTCGACTCCAAAACCAGTTCCTCTCCAAAAATCGGCCGAGATGGTGTTAGCATAAGTTTTTTGAGATACGAAAGGAATTTTGTTTGTGGATTACCTGCAAATTGGTAAAACAATAAATTCTGAATATTATTATAACCTTTTTAACCAGACGAAGAAAAAAATTCGTAAAAAAAAGGGTTTGTGGAAGAAAAAAAATATTTTTTCATCAGGACAAAGCACTGTGTCATATGGGCATTTTGCCAATGGATAAAAAACGTAAATTAAAGTTGGAATTGTTGATGAATCCGTGAACAGCTGTGGAAGCGTATTTTATAGTCCCTCCAGATTCCCACTTCAAGGATGCAATTTATAAATTGGAATCTTGTTGGAACAAGTGCATTGATGTTCAGGGAGACTATACTGAATAATAAAGTTTATTCCAAACCATAAAATTGTGTTTTTCTTATCGAACCTCAAAACTTATTGAACAGTCTATTATGTAGATAAATCTTATTCGGCCGAGAAAATTTATTGGTTGGTGAGGTAGAAAGTCAGCCAGCTATATAATTGATCGTCAACTAATTGACTGTCGTGTAAAGATTCGTTCTTGGCTGTTTTTTTTTTAAGAAATGTGCTCCTTATTGTACATCTTCCATTTATCCATGAAACCCATCAAAAGTCCAAAACTCTATACCAGTTTGTATAGGTCTAGCAGAAGTGTTTGCCATCTGCGATCGAATGCCTCAAAGTGATGCAACATATGGTTGACCGTTTTAGGTGAGATTTGACTTTGAATGACCTTGTTTATGAATTTTATTACATTACTGACAAGTAACTTTTTTACTTATTTTACAAAAGTAACCACAAGTTGATAAACAGGTTGTAAACTATTTTATGTCGTTTAAAATTATGTTTTAAAGAAATCCGATAATCAGGTATAACAAGTTAGGTTATGTAGTATTTATTTACGTGTATTTTGAATAATTTTTGTGGGAATGACTAACCGTCCGAAAGGAGGAAGGTTTATTCCAAGGCCTGCTCATTACAACTCATACAACATTTTATAACACAGACAATAACGTGCACGCTATAAGGTAGGAAAAACACCATAAAATATAAATAAAATCAGCAGGATAAAACAGCATAAGACAAAAACACTACATAACATAACCATATATACTATGGTATGTAATACGTATTATATTCTTTGTTCTTTGTCTACATTCTATAAATGATCGTAACTTGAAAACAAAAACCAAGACGAAATGAAACGCTGTTTGCTAAGTGAAATAGCGACGATGACACTTTTTCTAAGTCTCCGTAGTTATAGCAGGTGGGATTACATTTGGCATTTTTTCAGACACTTTATCCACTCCCCGTGTGCGGTAAAGAATTTAATTGATATTCCATACTGGCGCTGATACGTCGTCTTCTTACTCGATTAAACAAGTTCTTACCTCTTCTTCTCTTTCTTACTTCTTAATTGCCGCTTTTTCATTAACCAATAAAGCCGACCACTTTGTGTACCGATATTAGAAAATCGAATTCGACTACAATTGTTGTGCGTGATGCAAAACGTTTGATCGCAAAAAAACGGCTTTATAACTCTGTTACGACCGAGGAAAAAATATTTATGATTGAGACGACCGGGTTAGGAGAACTTAACGTCCTTGTAGGTCAGTGGTGTTCTATTGGAAAGGCCAAAATACACGTTTTGAGAAGTCAACGGTTGTATAAAACATATATAAAGCATATTGCCACAATTAATGACTATACAATTTTGCTTTATAATTTAACATTTTAATTTGATTGAAAAAATTATCTAATATTAGAGTTGCTGCACCAATGGCCATATTTGTCGAGGTACTTTATGTAAATAAATCAAATAAAAATAATTGTTTTTTAAAACAGAAAAAAAAACAAAATTTCCCTTCATAATATTTATGCAATACAGTGAATATTTTAAATAACAGCTTGATTTCGTGATATCATTTATAAAGCGTGAACATTGAAGCAATTTTTTAAAATTATGAGGTATAACATGAGGTGATATAATTTGTTATATCTCGTGAATATCTTATAATCTTCGTGTGTGAATTAACTCGTGTAAATAGAAATCACTCCAGCCCAATGCTCCAGACCATCCACTTACCCCCCGTTAGCACTACGATGCGCTATAGAGGCACTCTTATCAGCAAGGTGCTTGTCATGTCGTGCGTGTCCAAGTCCTGGGTACAAGGCCTCCCACACAAAATCCTACCCCGAACAATGCAGGCCAGCGTAAGACGCTCTATTCCGGCTATCTCTAGCGATTTATCATCGATCTGTATTGCTTGCTCGGACCCCGATGCTCGAGGATGTGAGCCCCTCTTGTCCGTTTTTCGGGTTTTGTTAGTATTTTTTGTAGCTCGCACCTTTTATTAGTGTTTTATTAATTTTTTGGTGGCCGAAGCGGTTTTCTGTGTTTTTTGTAGATTTGTTTATGTAGACTGTCTGAAACATAAAATCAAGATAAGTAAACACGCTGCCATGCCTAAGGTGAGCGCCTTGTCTTTTTTTGATCGAGCTACGATTACCTACGCTCTATTAAGTGTGTCAGGTACCCCTAATCCACACAAACACACATCTGTGTGGTTTGAGAGATAAAACTCGACTATGATTTTGTAGATGGAATTCGTCCCTTATATCACACACACGTCTGGTGTGATTTCGCAGATGACTCGTCTTTTAAATTAGTTCTGTGCCGCTGTGCCCTTCTATACCCAATCTCGTTTAAATATACTACGGGGAGAATCAAAACTAACAAAAAGTCTGTTAATATTTTATAAATGTTTATATATCGTTGCGAAACTGCAACAATATGTTTGCTAGTTTTGTTGTTTTGGTCTTCTGGGCTTCCATCTATGGTACACATACCTTAATATCTCTCGTAGAATCCGGTTTGGATGATCTTGTAACACAGCAAATTTTGTTCTGGCATTTTTCTCCAGTATCCTTATTCGTTTAAGGTTTTTTAATAGAGACTGTTCAGTTGGACACCTTTGCAGCTTTTCTAAGGCGGTTGTTATGTGTTCCTTGAATCTTCTTTTTGTTGCTGTGACTTGTGTGTCCCCATGCAAGATATGCATATGTAATTATTGGTAGTATGATGCTGTTTATCAGTCTTAATTTTGTTTTCATAGCTAACTGTGAGTCCTCTTTTGCGTCTTTAGCCGTTGCTGTTTTCTGGACTATCGCGTTAACATGTGGTGTGAATGTTAAACATTGGTCCATTATGACTCTTAGGTATTTAGCGTCGTTTCGTGCTCTTTTTGAAGATAACCCCTGGGGTCTTTTCTGGATTGATTACTATTTTCAATCGGATAATCCATTCTTCTATCGTATCCAGTGCCGTCTGTAGATTTCTTACAGCCATATCCAAGTTCCTATGTTTTGCCGCGACTGCAGTATCGTTAGTATATCAAACTTCCTTAGACTGTGCCAGATGAGCATGTGAGTTCTCCAGTAAAAAGGGAAGTACACACTGGGAGGTAAAGTTCTCAGCCTCCAAACTCATCTCCGCGTTCCAATGATCAATAGGGAACGCAGTGTGAAAATATTGAACAATAGGACATTAATAAACAAACAGAGAGTAAAAACTGGCATCTGATGTCTCATTGCTTACTGTTATTAATATATAATTATGTTTACATGGGCGTATCCTTGGCGTTATCTTAAAGTTGTAACATATCTTCACTTTGCCTCTTTTGACAATAACGCCAAAGCAAAGATACGCTCATGTAAACCTAATTATATAGATATTATTGACAGTAAGCAACGAGACATCACATGTTAGTTTTTACCTCTGTTCTTTTATTAATGTAAGTGTCTCACTTTGGTGTTGGTTAGTTTTTATATGTTTTTCAATAACATCTATATATATATATATATATATATATATATATATATATATAAATATATATATATATATATATATATATATATATATATATATATATATATATATATATATATTAGCTTTGCTATACAAAAAAAAGAGATGAATGAAGACGACAATGTAGTAATTTAGTCTGTAAAAAACTACCACGCCGCTGGTCGAAAAGTATTATTCTTCATGAACTAACGCCATCCTTGTTGACTTCACCGAGACAGAATATTTCATGAATAACTCGATATACCGACATTACAAAAATAAACCGAACAAAAAGACCAAACTATTGTCAAGTTCGCCTCGTGCCTATATCGTACTCAAAACTATGACGACTCTTTGGAAAAATGTCTGACTTATGATTGCTCGACGTTTTTCTGTATAAACAAGACCACCTATGATTGAGTGTCTCTTGTCATTGAGACTGGAACTGACCGTAGTCCAGTTTGTGGTCTGTTTTTACATCTAAAAACAGAATTCAATGTTAAATCTATTGTTTACTAATATATGTTACTCTAAAAAATTAATTACAATATTTAGATGTAGTAGAATGAACTTAATATTAAGAATACCCATAAACAAGAGCCTATAGTATAGAAAAAAAAAATAAAAATGGTAAAAAAATATATATCTTACGAACATCTGAAGATATAGGAGTTATATAAGCTATTTCTACAAAGCTACTTTACTCGGTTTAAAAAAACGGACAAATCTAAATTCAAAAACCTGAAAAGAGAATGAATGAATGGATTGACGAAGTGCCTGAAACATTTACGTTCATTTTACCGTGTTTTCTACAGCAGAATCGCAATTCAACTCACACTGAATAATATGACACTACAAATAGACCAGAATAAAATAAGAAAAGACTCAGAAAAACATTGTTAGCTTGTAACAAGCTGATCTTTTCGTCTATGCTTTACTCGCAATAACACTTCAACCTAATTTGTAATTACAAATTTAACAGATTCCGATAAATTATAAAGAACACACAGATCTTATACAGGGTAATCAACTTTGTGGCAAAACCTGTTATACCCGGTATTATAGGAGATACCAAAAAGAGTTATTTACAAAAATAGGAGGTAGCTGTGAGCATCACACTTCTTCTTCTTCTTCTTCTGGTTCCTATCCGTTTCGGATGTTGGAAATCATATTGGCAATCATGACCTTGCTCGCTGCGGCTCGAAACAGCTCCGTTGAGGTTTTCTTAAACCATGTTCTTAAATTCCGCAGCCATGATATTCTCCTTCTACCGGGTCCTCGCTTACCTTTGACTTTACCTTGCAATATAGACTGCAGCAGGGAGTAACGGTGCTGATTTCTCATAACGTGTCCCAGATATTGCAATTTTATGCGTTTGATCGTAAACACAATCTCTGGTTCCTTCTTCATTTTTTCTAGAACTTCCTTGTTCGTGATCCTTGCTGTCCATGATATTCTCAGCATTCTTCTATAAAGCCACATCTCAAATGCTTCAAGTTTTTTAATAGTGGTGTCTGTAAGCGTCCATGCCTCCGCCCCGTACAACAACACAGAGAAAACATAGCATCTCAACTTATCACGCATCACACTTAGTTACAAATATACAAGGTGTTCCATTAGAATGTACTGAATCAAAGATATGTTTTTTTATGATAAACCCTGTATTTTATTTTAAATTTAAAATTTCGTCGTTGTAAGAATACAAAGTTGTTTTGTGTTATACAGGGTATTTAAAAAATTATAACTAAATTTCAATGAAAATCGTAACAAGTTTAACGCACGGTATAATTAAGAAGTGGTACAAAAGCAACGATTTGTTGCAGCCATAGTTATTAAATATTGGTCAAAATTCATAAAAATACTTGATTTTTCTCTTTAAATCTAATACAGGGTAAGTCAAAACACGAATTCATTATTTGGTCAGTATTTTTGAATGCATCACCCTGTATTTTATGTCGCCATCATAATGAGAAGAAGTTAAAAGGTATAACCTGTTAAAGTGGTGGTACTCCTAAAATATCGCCACGTTAAAGTGAAGGGGACAACTTTCTGAGGTCCGTTTTTTTAGAGTGGGCTGAAAAAATTTGAAATATGTCGGTTCCTATGGCACACAGTAGCCTGATTTTCTTTTTTAAATTGTGGTAGCTGATTAAAATAAGAAGAATATGCTATTTTAATCTTATATACTCCTCCTATATACTATATACCTCCCGAAAAAATCGGAAAATCCTGGAAAAATCAATTAGTTGAGTTTTTTCTTTTTCTTTTTTAAAAAAGTTAATGATTACTATTATTTTTATTTAATTTTATTGATTAATGTATATAATTTATTTAATATATATAATAATTATTATTAATTCTTCTTGTACAGTACAAAAAGATTCGTTTCAAAACTTATTTTAAAACCGTTTATTAAAAGAGTGTAAACACTTTTAAAAAAATAAATAATTTCATATTTTCATTTAAATAAACACAATTGGAGTATTAATTTATAATTAATATTATATATTTATGTAAATAATATACATTAATTATTAAACTTTAAATATTTCTTAAGCAGTAATAGTCAAATACAATAACTGTATGGAAAAAATTTATTTATTTATTTTTCCGACATTTTCTGATTTTTCCGCGAGATGAATGCAGACCAGTTCTTATTATTTGTTCGAGTTACCCCAGTTTAAAAAGAAATTAATATTGTGCTTGCCATAGAAGGCGAAATATTGCAAATTTTTCTAGTGCGACTCAATTCTATAAAAAAAAACCAAAAAAAAAACGGGGCTCAGAAAGTTCTCCTCTGCATGTTAACGGCGGTATTTTACGGTTACAATCAGTTTTACAGTTTTATAGGTATTAATTCGCTAATGAACAAGCAGAATAGCTTATAAAGAGAAAGAAGAAGAAAACGAAGAAAGATTAAATTATCTCGGTAAATTTTTGATGTATTAATTTAGAAACTCGAAAATTAAGTATCTATAAAATCTACAGCTTTTATTTGAGCCATTTTTTTCTTAAACCGGTTTTCAAATGATATACTTAAGTTTGTAAGCATTTGTGGCGTAACCTTTACCATTCAGAAAACTGACAGTGTCTTCATATAACGATATCGTTCAATAGGTTAGGATGTACTAAATTGATTCTGTAATTCTAGAGAGCTATTTTTCTCAGACAGATCCAAATTTCCCACTAAATTATTCTCTCCCAAGTAAATATCTATAAAGAACGGTTTTTAAATTTCCTGTAGAGAATTCTAACTGCTGATCATCCAGTCGACTTTAATGAGATTTACTATTCAGTAAACTATAAACGGTTATGACTATACTGATATGGTGCGGGAGGAATAAGTCCCTTCCATGCTCTATCGACCAAATAACTAGCCTGACACGTATCTAGAAACATCAACACTATGAAACTAACATCATTTGAATAATTTAATTGCTCTTTAAGAGCAGGGTCACATGACAAGCTCTTATCTAGGGCAGCCTACAGTTTAGTTGAATGTTGTCACGTTGATGACGGCATATATGCGATGAAAGCGTATATTTTCAAGTTATACGTGACTGTAGTTGCTACGCAGGCCGTGCTAGCATCACTTTCCGTCGGGATAACGCGGAGTTCGATTGGGTCGACGCTAACGCAGCGCTGATAACGCGACGACGTTAGCGCTCGTATAACAGGGCCCTAACACAGAAAACCGCGAGAAAATGATCTCAAAGCGCGCATTAAACCGCGTTGCCAACAGTCTGGCGCCAGCGGAGTATATAGTTGTAAACGTACGTTTACAACACGCGCGTCAAGCGCTTGTCATATGAAAATGCTCTTTTATAGTTTGTCTGATTCTATTAGCATACTTTTACAACCGTATTTAGTCACCAAAATGACAATACCGAAAATGAGTCCATTTTGCTCAAACGCAAATAAGCTCATCACTACCAACCTAACAATTGAATAAAAAATCTTATAATACTATAGATGATTTCTATGTTTTTATTACAGGTATTTTATTGTAGGGTAGTTATTGCATTTTGCATATACTTCTAGCTAATAAATGCAGAATATTACGTAAAAAGTAAATGAACTACGTACAGATAAAAAATTCTGATGCGATATACATGGCAACAAAAAATCTCGGAAAGACACCGATTAAATGAGATATAACTCTTTTAAAACCGCTCGTTGCGACAGGCCTATCGGTGGTAAACACAGACCATACTCAATCGGTAACAGTAGAAAAATTTTTAATAGATGGTAAGCTTATTCCGGTATTTTACTTGAAACGTCGCATCGAGAAGGGTTTGCTAGTAAAATAGTGTTTGTGTTGTATAACAAACTTATTTACAGAAGCGGTATACGAATCAAGTTATTTTTGTACCTTTCTTTTTTTTGTTTGTGGACGACGCTAGCAAGATACCCGAGGAACAAATCATTCGGTCGTACTTGTTTGTTTATCTATCTTTCCAATGTAGAAAAAAGTGAAGTAAGGGTTGTATTCAGTGTGACAAGATAAACGAGAAGAATAAAGTTTTAATGAAGACAATTTAAATTAAATTATTGAAATCAATGGTAGCTAATTAGTTGACGAAAGGCAATTTTAATATTACCGAACAAAAATGCTGCTCCAATCTACAGCTGGTTTCATATGCAGTGGGGAGAATTTCTCGAAACAGTAATACCTAACCTGACGAATCAGTGGCATCAAAAAAATAAGTACGGCCCCCAATAAGTTAAATTGTTGAAGATATGTACAAAATAGAGAAAGATATGTACAAAATAGATTAAATTAAAATATAATATTAAATCGGATTTGGCAACATTTTTGTATATTTGAAATTATTACTGATTGATAAATATTGTTTTAACTTTAAAACCGTAATTATTTATAGATAAAGGGAAACATTTTCGAGTACATCATATCATAATGTCATATTACGTGATCCATTTTCATAAACACAATCGTTCACAATTTACAATCATCGCTGGAATCGTTTAAATCAGTCCGTTTTTTTCTTATATGACGCATCAACCACACAGGATCATTAGCTTGTATGGATTGTGTTACACAATTAGAACTTACAATAATAGATAATTAGAAGTAGCCCTAAATTTATACAAACTAAAATAGTAGATTTGTAATAAAAGATTACAGTCTCTGAGAAATGCCAAAATATATTTTCCAAGAGCACTATTTAATGTTGGTGGTATGTTATTCACTTCATACTTAGAACACTTCAATAAACAACGTTTTACTGTTAAGACGTACAGGTTTATCAGCACGTTTTAGTAAGTCTTCTTCTTTTTCTTCTAATGACACTATAACCCTTTGTGGGTCTTGGCCTGCTTGACAACGTTCTTCCATTTAGATACTTTCCTTCGTTCTTCGTCACTGCCTGATGTTTATGGTTTTAAGATCTTCCTCTACATCGTCTATCCACCTTTTGCGGGGCCTTCCTCTTTTCCTATTTGCTTGAGGGTTCCATTTCTGGATTACTTTTACAGTTCGATTATCTGGTATTATTTGGCCAAGCCAGTTTAGTCTTTGTGACTTTACAAATCTAACGATATCTGTGCTCTGCATTCATTCATCCAGCTCCTAGTTTATTTTTATTCTTCACAAACTATGGCTACAATGGGTTGGTCCAAATATCTTGCTTAATATTTTACGCCCAAATATTCTCTATTGATTTTCATCAGTGGTTGAAAGAGTCCACGTTTCATATCCATATGTTACCACTGATCTCATTGCTGTTTTGTAGATTCTAAGCTTACTACACTACAACAATCTGTGCTTGTATTTCTTGACTGACGTTTTTGCTGTCATTTATTATTGAGCCTAGGTAGGGAAAGGTGGAGGCGTATTCGTAGGTATAGTTGTCTAACTTCAGAATATCCGAAGGCGAGTGAAGGTTACTGTTCTCTTCTATTTTTTAATTTTAGAATTGTTTGATGGTTGATATCAACTTCGTACAGCTTGATTGAGGAGTTCTTCCATGTATTCTGCCACATTGTAGTCTCTTCTTTAAAATATATTTTCACGTCGGTGTATAGAGTTTTTATATTCTCTTCTGCGTCTGGGTTAGTAGGTGCATTTTTTGCAATTTTGTCTACAACCTCGTTTCCTTCGATTCCAGTATGTGACAGTACACAGATAAAATTAACGTTAAAATTTTTATTTTCTGCATATTTTAGTTCCTTTTTAATGAGAAGGAGTAGTGGATGATTACAGTAGAGTTGGTTTAATGCCATTATTGAGCTGAGAGAATCTTTAATAATGATATTTGTCTCAATATTTTTGTTTACTATCAGAACTAGTAGTTTTAGTATGACAAAGAGTTCAGCAGAGAATGTTGTTGTATATAAAGGTAATTTGTAGGCTGCTGTGTAGTCTGATGAGTAGATCGTTGCCCCAGTTTCGTCTTCGTTTTTGAAGGCATCGGTATAAACCGTAAAACAGCTACCATATTTGCTTAATATTTTAAGAAATTCTTGATTAATTTGACTTGCTGTTGTTTCTGATTTCTTTAGGCTGGTGTCAGTAGAAGGAAGGCGAATTGTTCAAGGAGGAGGGTTTTGGGAGAAAAACAACTTAAAATAATCTGCTATGCTGACGACGCAATACTACTCTCTCAAAGTGAAGATGATTTACAACGTATGTTGCACCAATTTAACATGTTAATTTCCTCAAAAAAGACAAAATGCATGATTACAACAGCACATTTACTAAGACGTAAATTGGAGCTGGAAGGTCAGATAATAGAACAAGTGATGGAGTTTTAGTATCTAGGCTTCACATTATCTAGCTATGGAAAGCTCGAAACCGAAGTGGAAGATCAGGTAAATAGAGCAAACAGAGCCGCAGGCTGCATAAATAAAACAATATGGAGAAATAAAAATATCGGGAAAGAAACGATAGGCCGAATTTATAAAACAGTTATCAGACCAATAATGACATACGCGGCAGAAACAAGACCTGACACAGAGAGGACAAAAATGATGGTAGAAACAGCAGAGATAAAAACACTTAGAAAAATTGATGGTAAGACACTATGGGACAGAGCTAGAAGTACAGATATACGACGTAGATGCAAGGTGGAGAACATCAAGAACTGGGTAAGAAATAGAAGAGTAGAATGGAACGATCATATAAGCCGAATGACAACAAATAGAGTAGTAAAGGAGGACAACTTACTGGAGGCACATTGAAAGTAATGTCGGGAATGACTTTACTGAATACTGAAAAAATTTGTGACATTAATACTTCCTGTATAAAAATTCATACAGAATGAAACATAAAAATAAGAAATGAAATTCTCAGGATTTCCATACTTCTCTTATACTCATTATGTGAATTTATTATCAAGTATATTGTTCATTATCGCCCAACCATGTTAAAAGTCGACATAAAAACAAACCTTGTCTTTTATTACTAAATGAGAGTAAATACTTCAGCATACAGATCTGACTTTTCTCTAGGATACCATTGAGAAAGAGGCCGAGATAATCGCGCCGACTATTGTCTACAAAAAGTCGTTCTCATCTTGACGCACACTAACCAGCTGGTGATAGAAATAACAAATCTTTTATTATACTTGCACGTTATAGTCCCAACGAACTGTTTGTTAAAACAAAGGTGTAAATTCTCGGAAATATATTCCAGTCAAATATGCGATTAAGGTGGTATGTTAGCAGAGCGGTAGACTGTAGTGAAATTTAGGGATTTTATTTTTTGATTAACAAATAAACTAAACTTAACAAAACTAATTTTATAGGAGCTTACACTGCTTGTGTTTATAAGTTTATTCAATATTTTTTGCCAGCGGATACGAGGTTTGCCCTAAAAATATCAAAATAAATTTGTCACTAAAGAATTGGCGGCGTAAATGCAATGGAGGTTTCATCGCTTCATTTGCCATTATTTGGACTGGAGTGGATTTTAAATAACCTAGGCATAATCTCAGGCATTTATTTTTTTTTTAACTTCAAGTTTGTTTAGATATGTATGGGCCGCTGATCAAATAAATGACAGTTATAATCGAAAATCGGCCCGATCATATTACAGTAAAACATCAAAGCAATATTTGGGACTGCTCCACAATTTGTTTTACAGAAAGCTCTTAAAATGTTTATTGAGTTTTTTGATTTTGTAACAATTTGATGAATGTGATCTTTCCATAACAATTTCCTGTCTAGATAGGTACCAAGATACTTAATACAGTTTTTTATGGGGAAATTAAATTTTCCCACATTAAGATTGCCTTGTGGAACTCTATGTTTTTGTGAAAGTAACACATCTCTATTTTTGTGTCAGAAATTGATAATCCTATTTCTTCAAAGCACTGATTTATGATTTCTAATATAACCAGGATATGGTTACTGGAGTTAACGTGGTTTTTCTAATTTTACACTCATTTACACACGGATCCATAATTCGTTTACCATAAAAAAATGAGTTATTTTTAGATCCGATGGCAGTAAGCAAACCCAATAAATGCTTTTTTATTTACAAAACAATATATATATATATATATATATATATATATATATATATATATATATATATATATATATATATATATAATATATATAAAAGGTCTTTACCCACAAAGTGATTGATGATGACCGGTTTCGGGCTCTAAAGTTTCGCCGAAATTCTTCTAAACGTTTCATTATGATGCGGCTTTAAAAAGCTCATTTTTGTTATCAATAAGTCATGTCCGTCTATTAAAGTCTACGGTGAAGTATAGTGAGCGAACAAAGACTCAACATCAGATTTGCTGACAATAAACATAGTATGGATGGGCTACAATCTTTAATGAATATAAAAAAGATCCAATATTAAATACTCAACTATTGGTAAACAATTAACATATTAAAAAAGTCGAGAGGTATACATATCTTGTTGTCAATGTGCATAGGTACAATGTACTATGGGTCTCATGGTTTGATTGAGTAACAAATTCTGAAGCTCCCACAAAATGGGAAAAGAACGAAAAAAAAACGAAAATTAGAGTACTTTGGACATTTAAGAAATAATGAGGAAGGTTTTGAAGGGAAAATAGTTTGTAAGAGAGGCCCGGGAAGACGGCGTATTTCCTGCCACTATACCTAAGAGCTTAGTTCAATAACTATAACGATCGCTGAACTGTTTCGAGCAGGTATACATAAAGTCAAAAACGCCATATAGACACTTCAAGAAGAAGAAGAAACCGTATCGGCAGATTTAAACTGGATACGACAAAAATAGAAACATCAATTGCTTTCTATATTACAGTTGCGTAATTTATATTGTTCATTTTTCATAATGTCTCACATAGAGAAATTTTCATATTATATTTAAGTCAGTAAAAAAAGTCTTCTACTATTATTAATTTGGTGTTTTGGTTTTGGGGCAAATGGAATTTCTATAGAAGCTGATGTTAATTTAATAGTATTCCCCAAGAAATGATTTCGATGTTCGCCAATGTCTAGCTGTGGTTTTATGACTATTCAAACATACGAATTCTTCGTCCGTATAGCAGTTGAATGGTAAAGTATATGCATAATGAAAATACGTGAGCTGAACGATTTCGTCTGAATTTACTAAGACCCATATCGATGGGGCGAATGGGAATTTCTTTTTCGAATTCGCCACCGTGGCAAATTCGTACATTTTATATGTGCATTGTCTTAAGTCTTTTCAAGGAGCTCGCTGAAACAAGCAGTAACTGAACACGGTTATAATAAAATGGCGTGTTTTTGCTGATTGAATTTTGATGCTACGACTAATGCATTACCATAAGGCAATTTAAAATTTTAATTAACAGTTTCCTTCTATTTAGCTTCGGTGATTCTTGAAAAATAGTTATAAAAAGTACATTTTTATTTTCTGGATACGCCAATTTACATGGGAGCACGAAAAAAAGAATGTGAAATCTGCAATGAATTGTCCTAGAAGTACATAAAACTAAAAATACAATATTTGAGAACATAAAGAAACAAACCCTAATACAATAATCAACTAAATCAACTAAAACAAAAAAATGTGTTTGAACTTTCTCAAATGCCTTCACCAGGTCCATGAAACATAAATATGCCATTCTGTTGTATTCTAGTGTTGATTTGTTTCCCTTTCTGAAGAAAAGTATTAAAATCTCTATCTTGTTTGGCATTTTCTCCACTTCTGTCCATGTATTATTTTTCTCAATTAATTCTGTTTCTATCTCCATTTCTTTTATCCATAAATTCTTATCTTCCCTATCTTCTGACTCTTCTACTGTCTCTGGAACCCTTTCCATAAAACTGTATTTCTTTTGTGCCCTTCAGATAAAATTACATTTTCTCTGTTTTGTTTACTTGTACTCTCATATTCTTCTATTTAATCATCACTATTATCTTCTTTTATACTTCTACGTTCTTCCTTAATTTCATCATTTTGCTCTTCATTAATTTGTATCTGTGCCTTGTTTTTCTTATGACAAAAATCGTTTTCATAAAAAAGTACATCTCTAGCAGTTACTACTTTTTGTTCATTTACATTCCACAATCTGTACCCTGTATTTGTGTGTCCTATCATAATCATTATTTCTGATTTAGCATCAAACTTTTCTCTGAATTGTTTAGGTACATGTACATATGCAGTGCATCCCAATATTTTCATATTCCATATTCCATATTCCATACTTCAGCAGTTTTCACGTTATTTAAATGATTGTTCGGAGTTCGATTTAAAATATATGCTGCAACCCTTATTGCTTCATTCCAGAATGTTTTTGACATTTTAGCTTCTTCTGTCATTACTCTTGATTTATCAATTAAACTCGTATTGAATCGTTCTGCTTTTCCATTATGTTCTGGAGTATATGGTATGGTACAATCTATCCATGTTTCATTCTTTCTTCATAACTGTTTAATTTATTTGAAATATATTCTCCCCCATTATCACATTTTAAAGTCTCAATCCTTTTATTGAATTTTAATTGTACCATATTCATATATTCTCTAAAACATTTTACAACCTTATTTTTACCTTTAATAATATACACAAAACAAAAACTTAAAAAACCATCAA
The DNA here is from genome assembly GCF_040954645.1 of Diabrotica undecimpunctata. Taxonomy (NCBI): domain Eukaryota; kingdom Metazoa; phylum Arthropoda; class Insecta; order Coleoptera; family Chrysomelidae; genus Diabrotica; species Diabrotica undecimpunctata. Next base: position 158,004,342 of record NC_092805.1, read on the forward strand.
TAAAAGTTACAAAATATTTTCCTCCATCATCACTTGGAGTGGAGTAATTGGTCCTACTACATCTGTATGAATTATTTCTAATTACTTTTAACACATGCTTTACAAAATTCAACTTTGCTTAATTTAACATTCACCACGCCCTCAACCATTTTATTTTTTATAAGTTTTCTTAGTTTTTCGTGACAAATGTGTCCTAAATAATTTTGAAAATAGGATTTATTGTTTACTAAGTTATCTGTGCATCCTGAATATATATAAAACAATAATTTATCTTTATTTCTACATACCTCAGAATCTCATTTAACATGAATCAGTCAAAAAACATACATTACTTTCCTGATTGTAACTGTTGTCTCCCATATAGATGTAATTTCCTTGGTTTAAAGATCTCAGTCTTGATTGGTGACCACTAATTCCTCTCTGGCCTCTAAAACTCTTACCTCTGACACTTCCTCTCATTTGACCTCTCTATTATATGTCTCTGCATTCACTCTACAATACTTTTGCATATGCCCTGACTTGTGACAGCTGTAACAAACTACGGTTTTCATTAAAAAAAAACTGCTGGTTTTTGATATTTTGTAGTACTGGATTTTGGATGAAGATGCTTTCTTTCTTTTCACTTCTGCTCGAAGTTTTTTCCTTGTCAATTCAATTATTAACTCTTTTGGATCTAAATTTTCTAAAATTGCAATAACTGTTTCGAAGAATGATGGCATATAGAATAGTAAGTTACATTCGTCCCTGATTTCCGCTCCCCTTGCTTTCAATTATCTTGTTACATCATTGAACTCACTAAAAACCTGCTTCAGATCATCGACCTCGTTTAATTACATAGATATTAATTCCTTTTTCCAAATCAATTGTCCAGATAATCCTCTTTTTCATATCGTTCTTGCAAAGCATGCCACATATTATAAGCTGTTGGTTTATATCGAACATCTCTATATATATAACCTCTATATATAACCTCTAATGATTGTCATCTCTATATTGTACAATTATTAACCTATAAGCTCTACCTTTCTGTTTCGCTGCTAACTTTTGTGACTTTTCTGTATAATTATATTTCTTTAATTCTATATTTCTATAGAATTAAAGACTTTACTTTAGAAAAGTACTTTAATTCTATATTTCCATGCAGAATAATTGGCCCCGTTCAAAAGTTCAATATTAAATGTATTCTTTACTTACTTGCCATATTTTATTTCTATAGAGTGGTCTGGGTTTTTAATAAGAGATATACACCCTTGATTGACCACGCCCTGCTACCGTGTCGGATTGTAGATTAAAACCCTCAAACTCTTTGCTCCTTAGCTTTATTTTATACTCAATGTCAATACATACTACTTAAACATTGCACCTTTGTACCATGTGCATCGGCACCATAACCCCTTTTTCTTAACCTATATTTCTAATCATCTCTCATTCTAATTCACTTAATGACACAGAACATTACAAAAAGTGTTAAGGGAAGTATTATACACACAACCAAACTTATATGGAATCACCCAGTATTTCCAATTTTGTAAAGTATTACTAAATTTTTTGTAATGGAAAATGAACTACATTTTATACTAAACCAGTTTAATTACTATCAAAAAATGTTACAAATGCTTGAAATTAACAAAAAGCGCAAAAAAAAACACGAACAAATGAAAACATTGCAATGGTTGACTAAAGAAAGATACAGTCTTGTTGTTCATTTTAATAGTCAGTGTTGCCACCTCTAGCTCTAATACAAGCTTTAATCCGACGGGAAATGCTTCTAATCAAATCGTCAACTTGTTCTTGAGGTAAGTTTGCCCATTCTTCTAGAGCGGCTTAAATGAGCTGATTCCCATTACCTGGATTATCCCTTCGAGCTCTAATCCTTCTTTTAATGAGGTTCCACACATGCTCAATGGGATTAATATCAGGTGAGCCGGCAAGGCAGCTCAGAACAGTGACATCTTCAGTTTCGAGAAAGTCTGTGGCAACTCTGCTGTTATGTGGAGGAGCATTATCGTGCATGAAAATGAAACACTATTTCCCACTGCACCAGTACCCCATAGTACCAAATTGATATACCGGCGACCCGTTAAACTTTGCCGTAAGGGACGCAAAGGTGTTTTTTCTCCCATCATAATACCTCCCCAAAACATTACAGTTCCTCCTTTATATTTTGGAACGGATCTGGCAGTTTGCAGTCTAGCTGGTCTGCTACGATCTCTAAAAACCCGAATTCGACGGTCATCTGATCTCAGGCCAATTCTGGTTTCATCTGAAAAAAGGACATTTTGCCAATCTTCATTTTCTATCTTCATATCTTCATTTTTCCAGTTCTGGTGTTCCAGACACCAATTCAGCCGATCAATTTTGTTCTGTCTGGATAACTCGGGAACCCTCAACTGCCTCCTGCTAAATAAATTTTGAGAACGAAGTCTCTTTCGTACTGTTTCAACTGAAATGTCAATACCTGTAGTCTGAAAAAGTTGCCTTTGGAGCTCCGGATGAGAAGAGGTTACATTTCTTCTAGCTATTTGACCTAAAAACCGGTCTTGTCGATCACTAGTTACTCTACGACGACTTTCTCTAGGCCTGTTCTTGAGTGTACCCAATTCTAAAAATCTTGCATATATTTTTGAAACAACGCTCTGCGAGACGTGTAGCGTAGCTGAAATTTGCCTTTGTGACATTCCCTGCTCAACAAGAGCAACAATTTTTCTCGTCTGAACATCTGACAAACCTACGTAGGGCATATTACCTTTTTTAAACACAAACTTAACTTTACTCTGACGTCTCGGTTTTGCAAATTGACACAAATTATAAAATTTTTCAATGTGTACTTGATCAAATTTTATCAATTATGAATCGTATTTCCAACAAAAACCTTTATCTCTTATATGCAAAAAAAGTTGTCATAAATTTCTTATTATTAGTAAGAAATACTGGGTGATTCCATATAAGTTTGGTTGTGTGTACTTTACACATAGGACCCAATAACAGTTGTATTATAGAAACTTCATACACTACTTACTAAAATACAAGTAAAAAAACAACTTTATCTGACATGGATTGCTCCAAATGATCTTGACACCAGTTCTTTGATTAGCCAAGTGCGCGTAATATATTCGACTTGTTAGTGTAAGCGGACGTTCCTGAATGCGACCGTTAATGGTACAATTTTCATATTACCAGAATATATATTTTCCGACATTCAGGCAAAGTGAGTTAACTGTGCAACATGTAGGTAGTTTAAATAATAGCACCGTTACCTTTATTTAAATATGTAACTTCCTATTCAATCGGACTTTTTCTTGATGTAAAGCAAGAATTTAGAAATCTATTCCTCGTGTCCCGAACTGTTCATTTATCTAACAATCCTCATATGTCATACTCACCTGACATCCGTCCTCTGAACATAGCAGCCAATTCTGAAAAAGGTAATATCAAGAAAATAAACATAAATTCAAAAAGGACATTAACTCAATCGTTCGCATTCTATAATATTAATAGAATACAGATAGATTCGTTGACGAGTTTTTGTAGGCATTGTCACCTACGGATAGGCAGCGTCAATATGTTGCAAGGCGTCCACTTTATTAGACATAACACTATATGCGCTCTTCTGCTCTTCCCCTGCTTCTCTTCCTCAATCGGTTTTATTTCCACCAGTTTTTCTGTCAGTCAATACAATTTACAAGGACAGGATTCGCCCAGCGGTGCCTTGAAATATTCATATATTTTTACTTTATATCAAACATATTATAATAAGAGAACTATTTAAAAAAACTACAGTTCCGATACAATAAAAGCGTATTAAATAATAAAACTCTGGTAGCTTATCCCTTTGGTCTTCATAAAAATATAAGTGGCTCGTCCCTTTGCGAATCCAATCAGTTTCGTGTAAAGTGTGTTTATAAAATAAAGGTTTTATTGTGAAAAGTTGCCTAAATTATTCCTAGCATTCTCACCATCTCACACGGTCGTCCATTATAGTTAGGTAGGTGGGTAGCCCCATTGTTCTTATCTGACCATATGTTATCTCTCCACCCCATTCATTTGCGTCCTAAGGGTCATCTTCCTGTCAGGGCTCCTTTCAGATTTACTTGGTTATATATCAGTTATCAGTTATATATCTGTTTGACCTCGGCATTTCTTATCATTCGGTAGCGGTTAGTATTTGGTTCCGAAGATCCTTCTGAGGATTTTTCTCTTAAAACATTTGACTTTTATTTATATTTCTTTTGTCATTGTCTACGTGTCACACCCGTTCATGAGCACCAGTCTACTCACTGTTTTATAAATCCTGATTTTTGGGATTCGTGTTAATCTTGTGGATTTAATAGTGTTGTGTAGGATATACATGCATCTTTTAGCTTCCTGAATTCTCCCTTTTATCTCTTCTGGGATGTCATTATCTGCGGTGAAGTACTATCTAAGAGAAAATTTCGCGTGAATTACTTCTCATACAGTGAATTTTAAACCCAACAAAACTCAACAAAACTGGGGACCGTATATCTAGAAACATTTAAAAGAACAAATTGAACAAATTCACCACAGAAGGAATGAGATGTTTTTAAAATTAATGTAGAAAGGAACACAAATGTTTCATATTTATCTGGCCAAAAGTTTTTTGATACCGATAGTAATAACATGATACATATGTGAGAGTTTCGACGTCGAATTGCATGAAAGTTCACAAACTGACAACAGAGATTTGGAAAAAATATTAGAGCACTAATCCTCAAGTATGCATACATCTTTGTACCTTTTGAATTTTGATGTAGATACAAGTGTGAATACATAATTTTAGCATTAGATACAAATTAGAATAATAAATAGTATCCTAATAATTAATTGTGGTTCTAATGTAGACTAGAGATTTTAACATAAACATGTATCAGTTGTGTATGGTCGAAAAGAGATTATTTTTTGATGTACTACTTGTTTTTCTCTAGCTTTTCCATCCACATTAAATTGGCAATGTTATTCAATATTGTATGTACGATAACAATAACAGGGGTTAAAATATAAAACAATAGTAATTTTTTATTTAATTTAATTAGTTTTTGTTTTGAATATTCGCTGAATCCTGCTCTGTATCCAGCATAACTAAGAACAGGTTACTTTATCTGTTACCAATTGCTTATATTGCACAAATTCCAATATTTTATATCTAGGGACAATCACTATTTAGTAAAACGAACGAGTCTCATCTTTGCTCCGACATTTTGATGGGTGAGGTAAATTATGATCTTATAGGAAATATCCTATTAATTTTAGCTCGTTTCAAACTTACAAATAGGCACAAATGACAATTGTAATTCTTCATTATTACAAGTCGTGCTTTTCGTTGATTATGTTAGTCAAAGGGATGGTGAATATTATTTCACATATACTGTGATTGCATATATTAAATTTACATATTTAACAATGACATTTACTGATTTTAGGAAGACACGAAAAAAATTACCGTATAAACGAAATCTTGAATTAATTAAAAACTTTTTCAGACATGAAACATTTCAAGTAAGATTTTCAAAGTTCATCTTCTAAAAAACATATTGAAGAAAACGGGACTCCTCAAGGTTCTATAATTAGTCCGACGTTACGATATAACTAAAAATCTAAAAATCTGATATAACTAATTTACAAAAATCCTTTGAAAACTCATCTTTTCGCTGATGAATAATTAGTGATTTATGTCAAGCTCAAAGACTAATTAGAAGAATGGTCCTATGGCACGGGATTTGAATTCTTCGTATCTAAAACGGTGGAAATGGTTTTCCCCAATAAACATGCTATCAGTAAACTAATATTAAAATTTCATAATTGAGAGATCATGTTAATAACACACGTAAAATAAATGGGAATTTGGTTGGATCAAAAACTCTCTTGGAAAGAACACAAAGATCAATTCTCCGCATCCTGCAATAAAAGATTAAATACATTAAGAACATTATCTAACAGTGATTGGGGCTCTGATTATGATTCCCTAATTAACCTATATAAAGCAATAATTAGATCTAAAATAGATGATGGCTCCACTACGTATACATCTACGCCCGACACAACACTGAAACCATTAGATATTATACACAATGCAGCAGTACGACTTGTCCTGGCAGCCTTTAGAACAACACCGGTAGAAAGTTTTATATAATTAAACCTAGAACTAAGATTAATACTATTATTAAAATTAATATTAAACTCACCAGTCTTCCGGGTTGAACCGCGTCGATATCCATTGGGCCGAGCTTTGGACATCCTCTCTGATGTCTTCTTCAGGGCTTCCGAGGTCTCAGTCTCCCGAGCCGCCAGACACTACTACACTCACTAGTCACTAAACTACTGTAGTTATAGTCAGTCTTCGGAAGCCCTGAAGAAGACATCAGAGAGGATGTCGAAAGCTCGGTCCAATGGATATCGACGCGGTTCAACCCGGAAGACTGGTGAGTTTAATATTAATTTTAATAATAGTATTAATCTTAGCTCTAGGTTTAATTGTACTAACCGCGGAAATCTTTCCGAACATAGCGGCGGCCGGCCAGGTGAAGTAGGTGAAGGTGAGGTTCACCAAAAAAATATAATTAAATTGAGACAAATAAATAAAAAATGAAAACAACATTATTATATCTAAATTCTGAAATCAATTATTTATTCTCTTTTAATTAATCTAAAAATTAAAAAAGACAACTAGCTTTATTAGCGGTACATACTTGACAGTCAAGTCCTGACTTGTGTCACTAGCCCTGTATAATACATAGCCCTGACAATATTATGAAATTTAGTCCATTATATAGATATTTTTATATAGTATAGTATAGTATTTATTAGTTTAGTTTAATCACAGTATTAATTTTATTTGTTTAGTGCACTTTATTAATACATTTCTCTGTGGTTTGTTTCGGATTTCGGATATAAAGTGTTCTCGTGGATTTCGTTTGGACAAAAATAATTTTAGAGAGACATGAATCCAATTAATGACTTCTTTTTCTTCTTCTTCCTATGCCGTCTCCATTAACGGAGGTTGGCGACCACATTTCTAAAAATTTCTCTGTCTTTTGCAACATGGAATAAATCGTCTACAGTCATGTTTGTCCAGTGTCAAATATTTCGCAGCTATGATTTCCTCTTTCTACCTATACCCTTTTTGCCATCGACTCTACCCTGCATGATGACCTGCAGAAGACTATATTAAATGGTGGCTAAATTAATGACTTGGTGTGTAATATATTAGAGACTCCATTTAGGCATTGGAAAAATGAAGATAAAAGGGATGTTCTTTTACATTGTCGACCAACCAGTATTTTAAACATCTGCGTCTGATCCAGAGTGGTCGGCTGCAATCAGCATCTGACTTAGAGTGGGAGGCTGAATCGAAACTCACCAACCCGTCTTAGCAGGCGTGGTGTTTTAATCGCCAAAAAACCCTCAATTAAATGTCGAGGTTCAGAACTAAAATACCCCAGACAAGCAGAACGATTCGTATCTAGTATAAGTCCCCTAAAAAACTGTTTTCAAGTTATTAGGGCCCTAAACTCTATACATTTTTTTTAACGAATTTTTAATGAGATTTGGGCGCGAAGTAGGTACCAAAACTTCTTTTGGCTCCGGCAAGCTTTCCTCATCTTCACCACTTTTTTAGGCCACGAGCCGCAGCTGTCCGAACATATATATGTATATATATATATATGTATATATATATATATATATATATATATATATATATATATATATATATATATATGGTAGAATGTTTGATAATACATCTGGAATTATCTTGATATGGATCCCGACTTTTGGTTTTCATGGAAACGAAGCAGCAGACCAGTGCGCTCATAAAGTATCGAAAAGTGTTGAAACAAGTTTAACGGAGTGTCGAAATCTCGCGGCTGTTTACCAGGGATAATTCCCATTAATGTGAAATTTGTGAAACAAAACATTTTTTAAATGACTGTCCACTTTTTGTAAATGAACGCAAATGTGTTTAATATTCCAAACCATATCAATAAGCTTGTAGGTATAGTACAAAATGTATTGGTCTGTATTATAAAATTTAAAGTATTCGTGTAGTATTAAAGTAGTATAAAGACGTATCTGAGAAATACTGAGATAAATACAGTTATCCAAAAAGATTAGAAGTATTAAAAATATTCTATTGCGATAAATAATTGTTTTTCAATACAAAACTAAAGCACACGTATTGGATAACATGTGTGTCTTGTTTCATAACACTTTCATTACACTTTAAGTTAACCTTGTAGATTCAGCAGTTTTATCAATATACTTGGCCTAGTAACGAGTTGACGTGCAATAGAAGCTTGATGTTATAAAAAGGTAAACAGAAACAAATCGGGTCACTTAATAATATTATTGTAGTTTAGTCATTCGCTAATTTGTAATTAAACATATGGTATCTTAGTTGCGTATAGTCAACGATATCACATATGTGTCATCAATAAAGATGTAAGAAACAAGTTATACGTATATTCTGACTCCGTACCCCAAAGATGAGATCCTGAAATAGAAGTAGAATGGCTAGTAGGGCAGAATGCGTACCCCAGATTTAGTCGACCCACAGTCCCACTCGAGTTGTATACCTACACCGTATTCCCGCTAATCACCTCATGGTGGATGTGGTAAATTTTTCCGTAATAAATCTCCGTCTAATATGTTTTTTTACTTTTTTAATACAAATACCTTACACTTTCTAAACTTTTCTTCTTTAAATAAGCGTAAATTTATAGCATCCTTATTTAATAATCTATTATAGCATCTAACTTATCTTTTCCATAATTTCAGCTCTTACACTATACACTCATAGAATAAACGGTTATAAATTTCTGATACAATGACAGGAAATGCCCGAGGATACTTATTAGACTTAAACACAATAAAGTGGCTTTAATGAAATGCTGACATTCCCATCCGAGTTTTTGTAAATGACTATTTGAAATAAGTTAAAAATGTTTATTATCTTGAATTATTTTCAAAATAGTTTTAATTATAATTCCATAGAAGAAAATATTTTCTTAACTCGCAAATAATTACGTCGTAATTGCATGTATAAAGTGGAATTTAGGACATATAAGTAAAAACGTTGCCATTTTTGTTATGTGTGTTGGTAAAGTTTAATATTCTTCTAGATTAGTTTTTTAATTGCAATTAACACCGACTTACAACACATGAGGACACTTAATGAGGACATGTCGAATGCTTTGCGAATAGATATTAGAAAATTTATAAACCAAAGAATTCTACAAACTATAAAACAAAATCTAAGCATGAAGGTGATGAGGGACTTTAAATATCATCAATTATTATTTGTCAATTATGGCAATTCTCATTGGTCGATACATAATTCTTCCGAGCTATAAAAATATCTTCATCGAAATCGCTATCGAAACTACATCAAGTAAAGGTTCTTTTGATACAAAGTTATCCTCAGTTAAAACGACTTTAATACAATTTTTTTCCATTCTTCAACAGTAAATGTATCAAAAAACTCATCGGATAATTCCATAACGTCATTTAATTTGAAGCTAATATTTCTTGAGCCAACAAAATTTTTAAGTGAAGACCAAACCAGTTCAATAGAATTGATTTATTTATTATTTAAATCGAGTTTTGATTAATTAGATAGTATTTAAAAGTTTTATTATTGTTTCAGGTTCAGCATTACATCCTTGTCGTTCAAGCTCAAGATTCTGGCCATCCTGCGCTATCCAGTACTCTAACAGTGTACTGCAACGTCTTGGATCTCAACGACAATGCGCCTCTTTTCGACCCAATGTCCTACAGCAATGAAGTGTTCGAAAATGTGACCGTCGGAACTGCTGTGGTTACCGTTAGTGCTACTGACGCTGATTCTGGTAAGTCGTATTCATTATTAGTGGCATTAAAAATTGCCCCTTACACCTTATAACTTACTTCTATACCATTATAAAAATTACATAAGCATTTGCGTTTTTTCTTTCTAATCTGTAAATATATAATTAAATTACTTAATAAAATGGAAAATCTCAGTGGTTAAAAAAAATTAATAAAAAATTGAACGTAATATATTCTTCTCTTGGATATTGTGTATCAAATGATATTATCTAGAAGGTTGAGATGGTGGTTGTTATATTTTAGGTGATGAGAAAAGGCTGAAGTGTTATCTCGTTTAGAATGTTCTGACGATCTGTCGGATAATAATCTGTATGCTCTACCAATATAGGTGACATCACAATCGGAGCATGACAATCTGTAAACCCCACTGAGGTTCATAAAGTGGATAGAGTGTTTGGTGTTGGTTCGAAGTGGCTAGAAGTAGAATTTTGTTTAGAGTGCTGTAAACTTTAAAAGCAATATGAGTGTTTTCAGGTATACTCAACAATATGATAATCGGGTTATGGAACGGTAATGTTTAACTTATCTTTTTCGCTTTAGTCTATAGATTATATTAGGGTCATACCCGTTGTTTATTGCTATTTGTTTGATGTTGTTTAATTCCTTGTTTTAGTCGTGTACTGGCAGAGATATGATGGTATTCATAATTAGATATATGAATGAAACTTCTAAAGGCAGATAATTTGTGAGATAGAGGAGGATTTGATGAAAAATGAATATTATGGTCGGTTTGAGTGGGTTTGTGGTAGATAATAAATTTGAACTGGTCGTTGAGTCTGGTAATAGACAAAGTTGAGCTGAGTTGGAATTACCTGAAATGACGACTAAAGATTCACGACATAGCGGAACCATTGTAAGATTTCAGGATTTTTCGTGATGAAGATATCAGCTATGAGTCAGGATAAGCAACTGCCCATTGTTAAGCTATCAGGTTTTTTTTAGTATTTATTATTAAAAATAAAGAAATCTTGAGATATACATAATAGGAGTATAGGTATCTAATGTAGAAGAAATTATGTGAAGCTGAATTGACTTGTTAACTAAGAATGAGTTTACCAGACCAATAGTTTCATGCTTGGGTGCTGAAGTAAATAAATCGAGAATTAGTAATGTCATAATTAAGAAAAATGAGTTCAAGTTTATTAACCAATTAATAAGAATTTAATAATGAGAATCGGGAAGTGAAGTTGGATAGGGTTTTTCAAGTGAGAAGAATGGATTTACATAAAATAGCTACAGGAGCATTAATGAAATTGACAACGGGGCTAAAAGGAATGTCTACGTCGTGTATGTTAGACAGCCCCATATAACCTGGGAATGAAATGGTTACTGGGGATCAAAGTGCATCATGATCAAAGAAAAAATCAGAAAATTTTTAGATGTTATCTTTCAAGTTTTGAAATGAATTTTTTAGAAGGATCAACTGTTAATAGAGTGAAATGTTTGTCATCTAGAAAAGATGTAACTTTATCATTGTAAGAATCATGATCTAAAATGACCAAACAGTTTCCTCGGCTTTACTCAAAAATTAAATTGTGATTGTTTATGTTTCTTTCTAAACATATTGCAGAAAATCAAAGTGATGATTATTGATAGAATCGGAAACAACCAAGCAAAGATAAGAAACATGGTAGGTTACGAAGTGGTCAGGCAATTTAATTACTTGGACTCCGTTATTACTAACAGTGGAGGATGCGAAGACGAGATCCGTCGATCCATCACAATGGCCAGATCAGCAACAGCCAAACTCACAAACATTTGGAAGAACTCTGACATCACAAAAAACACAAAATTACGCCTTGTTCGAGCATTGATATTTACTATAGGCACTCTATGCTTCAGAAACTTGGACAATAAAAAAAGTCGATTCAAAGCGTATAATGTCATTTGAAATGTGGGTCTACCGTAGAATGTTGCGCATACCATGGACCGCCCATCGCACAAATAACTCAATTCTAGCAGAACTTAACATAAAAACTAGACTCATCGCAACTATCAAACAAAATATACTGAGATATTTTGGACATATAACTAGAAGAAGAGAAGACAGGGAGCGAACGATAGTTGAAGGTAATGGTGGACCTACGATGGACCTACGATGGTGGACCAAATAGAGGACATGAGTGGTTACTCATTCTCCGAAGCAAAACAACACGCACAGGAAAGAGATAGTTGGACAGAAATAGTCAAACAAATTACATGACGTGACTAAAAGGTTACGAAGGAAAAAAGATAGAGGAGAAGGATGTTTCTTTGGTGGAAGTAAGGATTCTAAGATATGAATTGATCTTTTTAAAAGAGAGATTGAGAGGGAAAAATGAATTGGTAGTAGAAGATGAAGGAGACGTTGAATAAATTTTTGTTTTAACTTTGATAAAGCGATAACAGGAATTTCTGATGAACGTTCTTTGCGAAAGGGACATTGAGATATTTTGTATTACTATGTCAGTCTCAATGGAGAGACTGACTATAATTGATTAAATTTATAATTAAATTTATGATTAAAAAGGAGTCAATTGTAATTTGCTCAGTTTTCCTTTTATTGACTTCAAATTGTAGTGCATAAAATGAATATTCTCTTCTTCCTAAAGATTCTTTTGAGTCACCTCTAAATTATCTAAATTATTGAAAACTAGATTTTGTCCCACGACGCTCATACATGTTTCCATCTTTTACAAGAGATTGTAATGTTTGTTCTATCCAAATTTTGTTTCTTAGTATGTCCATTAAAATATATGTTCCATTATTGGGTGAAATTAGATAGACGGTGATAGATAAATTTTGAAAACCCTTGTGTTTTTTCAACTTGGTGATTCTCGATATAATAATATTGCACTAAAATACAGACGCTTTTTGAGAATATAAAAAAATACTGTTTTAAACTGAAATATCTATACCTGCCTCTATATTTTAGCGTTTAGTACGCTGTTTCAAGACACACAAAACTGTCTATTTTCTACAATTCAAGGTAAAGACTTAATTGTCGTATACCGTAGTGGGAAATTTGGTTGGAATACCTGAATTTTTGGAATAAAAAAACACATCATAGTGTAATCGAAGCACACAATTTTAGACATAAAGAACAGACATTCATGCTTTCTAGGGCATTCAAATGTAGTCAGTTTGATAACCAGTGTAACTTGATTTTTTTACCGTTTATAAATTTATTACATCTAAAATCGTATTAAAAATGTTCTTTGGAATTCAAAACAAAGTTAGTTTTTGTCCATCAACAAAAACGTAGAGCATTTTCTAAGTTTTTAAATAAATATATCCCAACTGTTTATAGAAAACAAGAAAAGTAGCTAAACGCTGCTACAAAAATGTATCTCTAACTATAGAGAATAGTTAAAGGTCGTTCTCGTCAATCGTAGAATTTCCTGGTAATCACCATCCTCTATCGTATATGGTGACTCTATAAATGTTTGCCGAACACCAGATCTATTAACCAGTGACGTCCTTCATATGGTTGTGTATCAAACTAATAGTTTTTATGTTATTTATAAGGACATCGCAATGAACATACTCATACTGAGATTTTATGATTAGTTGGCACGTGAATTTGATAACAATACAAAATGCTGTTTAAAGAAACGTTGTGTGGCAACTTGTGGAAACAAGTTAGGATAAGTATACCTAACTTATACCAGAAAAGCACAATACAGGAATACGTATTATTAAAAGGATCTGAAAAGGTTATAATTGTAAATGCATCAAGGATTCTATGTATAATTACAGCAGTTACTTAAAATCTTAGTTCTAAGTGTAAGAGAAATGCAATAGTAAAACATGACTAGTAGATTATTATCATTAACCTGTAAGATTTGTATTACAGACAAACAGTGGCTATAAAATCGTACTAAAATAGTCCTAAAACTTTTTTAGGACTATTTAGTTAAGAACGGAACAAGACGGTGCAAAAAAAAATTGTGAACTTTATAACTTAAACAATAATCATTTTAAGAGGGCTTATTATATATACTTCTTTCTTCGGGATCTTCTAGGTATTGTTCTCTTCTTTATATATCAATATTCGAGTGACGTATTCGACCGTTACTTGATAGAAGTTCATTTTATCTAAAAATAAAGCACTGAAAACTCTTGTTTTATACACTTCCACAAAATTTATTACAATTTATGTTCACCACAGTATTTTTTAATTCAATAATTTCCATAGATTTTAATAAAGATAGCTCAGGGAAATGGGGAGAATTTGAAATTGGTTTTTAAAAGAATGATTATAATCTAGAAAATTAAGTGCATAAGTAGAATTTTCCTATTATTGAAAGCCTTTTGTGTTCTGATATACGTTTATTAACGGTTCTACTAGTTTGACCGATGTAAGTTTTTGGGCAGTATGTAGTTTACTCTGATAGTGCAGGATTATCCGTCAAAAGGTGGAGAGTAAAAAGAAAGGATGCTACTACATCCTTTATTTTAAGACGTTTCGTGAATTAATCCATACACATTATCATTTCATCTAAAATTAGTTAAATGAGCATACACCCATAAAGAAAATAGTACAAGATTTACCTTACAAAGATATGTAACTTGAATAAGGATGGAAGTGAAGGAATAGTTTAACTTATAAACTATTGAGCAAACCGACCCAGCTAGAAAAACGCTTCTTGATAGACCCTTTGGTCAGAGAGGAAGAGGAAGACCCAGAATAAGATTCCTTGATAAGATCGATGAAGACATGAGAAATATGGGAATACGTGCTTGGCGGAGAAAGGCGATGGATAGGGACGACTGGAAAAAAATTCTTGGGGAGGCTAGGATCCACACAGGGTTGTTAAGCCAAAATGATGATGAGTATTAGGTTCTTCTGGTAGCCACAAGAATTCCCGCATTTTATTAATTTTTACTGGATTAAAAGTTTCGTCCATTCTACAGGCCTAATTTTTTACCATATCAGAAAAGTTTACAAAGTCTGATTGGGACATTTCTTTTACTGTGTAGGGTTGGCCAGTTACTTTCGCCATTTTTATTAATGAGATCCATTGACTGGGGGTATAGACAGCACCCTGTCGCTTTTTAGCTATCTCTATTACTATTTGCATACTATCTCCTTCATTCTGTGTATGGCCCTTCTCCAAAAACATGTGTTATCTTTATGTTGAGAATTTTAGAAGCATATGCAAACATGGAGAAAATACAACGATTTCTATTTTGCCCCCCACAATTGTCCGAGTATGAAATTTTCAACCCCTTTAGTTTTTTGTGTCCTCAGAAAGTCTAATAAGCAAATACTAATTTCATTTGGTCCCCGTTTCTCCACCTCTTCATACCAAACGTAACAGAATCCTTAATTGTTACCTACGTCGTAGACTAATTACTATTTAAATGGGAATAAGCCACAATTAAAGGTTAAAATACGTTTATTGACGTTTCAATTTCCACTTCGGAAATCGTTCTCAAAATACAAACATTAGTAAATTATAATAAATTACATCGTAGACTGTAAAATTATAGGTTGCAATTTTACTTTTATAATAAAATGTACCTACTTACTTCTGATTGAGGGGTAACTAATACCTTTTGCAGGTCAAAACACGCAACAACATAATTTCAATTTTATATCATTATCAGCATCTGTATAACCCGTGCATAGTTGACACTGATCCTTTTTTGGTTTAAAGAATGCTATATTGAATTCTGAGTTGAAAGTTTCACGATATTGCCGTCCACTTGCAATCTGTACTGAAATAATTCCAATATGCTCTTTATACATTCTGTACGTTTTACTAATATTTAAACCATCTTCCAAATAAATTTTCTTTAAATGTGTTCTATTATAATTGGAAAGAACTAATGGAAACAATTTAATATGAGTTCTCACACTTTCCTTAATATCTCCTGCAATTTTATTGGGTCTTACAGTATGGCGTCTCAGCATATCCTTTTCTAAAGTGCCACCTTCTCCAATGGTTTCTAATTCAGTTGTAACCCAGGTTTCCGATAGCGTGTTTAAAAACAACGTTTTACAAGTTTTTATTCTTTATTATCAAGCAGAAAATTATATTCTCGGGAAAAATTGCGCCTTGACTCAGTTTTCTTTATTAACTGTTTCTTTTCTCTTTGATGAACACATTTTGTGATGAAATCCCATTGTCTGGTATGATCTGTTAGTCCCCAATAATTTTCAAATATTTTTTGCCTCTTATTTTCCGAAATTTTTTCCTTACATCAATTTCTGCAATTCTCGTTGCATGGTACTTTCATGATCCTAGATGGAATTACTTTGTCTTCTCTATTTTTATGTTTATTTCCAACACTAAGTTCTTTTTTAGCATTATTGCTTTTCCACTCCTGTTGATTTCTTACACGCTTTCTTCCTTTCGTGTTTATCATTGCCATTTTCTTTTTAGTTTAGGTTTATTACTACTATGTTGTTTTCACCTTCTGATTCAGCATTATCATCAATAGGAACATAATGTGGATCCTTATCAGAACAGTCGGAATATTCGATATCATGATAGTTGAAAGGACATTGCTTCTTTGCATAATTAATAATTTTATTCAACACCTCAGTTAACACTATAGAATCATTTTCTATCTTTCCTGTTGGTTTTACGGGTATTGGTGAAGACAGCTCTGTAACAATTAGAAACAAGAGTTAAAACTATATGGCTCCTAAACTATATTTTATGATATTTCTGATCGTCATAAGAATTCAGATATAAACAATGCCTACTAGGTATTAATAGCTTTTATGAGGGCAAAAGGAAATTTGAAGTGTTACCAAAGTAATAATATTATTGCTTTTGCATCTATACTTACCAGGGTCAGGTTGCAAATATTTATGTAGGTGCATAACCAAGTAGTGTAGTAACTCCAATTATACAAAAATTGAGTTACTACAGTTTTCATTGCATGAGTCGATATATTCTTTTAATTTTTTACTTCTCATTAAATATCTATATTTTGTAAGTTATTTTTCACGCAGTTTTTCATTTAAACCTGAGTAAATATACGATGACTAAAAACGAATTGATCGAAGGTAGTGAATCGATGTCAAGCCCCGCTATGTTATGACGCTACCCGTGATGACGCCATCTTGTAGCAGTAGTTCCGTGACGCTCGTCTCAGCATTTTACTGTAGAGAAAAATCAAAGTAATACGCCAGTATAGAAGCGTCGCTTCAAAAACGTGTACCTACTAAACTGTGTTATTAAGATTTTCGAACGGAATTTAACATAAATGTAAAATCATCAGTTTATTTACAATTTTTATATTTGAACTGTAAAATCGATCTTATACTTATATGTAATATTATTTTGAAAAACTGGTTAACTACATTTCTCATATGACTATCGCTCCAGCACTGACCGCTGACCACTATCATTTGACAAGATTGATCTTATCCATCGCGAGCAAGTATCTATCTAGTTGGCTAAATTGATTTTACAGTTTTCTATTTTAACGAGGGAATACCGAAGATTACAGAAGAGCAGACGACTAAGATCGAGTTGTTATGCCAAAAACAGGGAGTAGCAGAAAGACGTTAATATAACTGTTCGTTAAGTGCTCCAGAAGATTTTTAGCAGAAGTAAATTGTTTGATGAATTAAATGAGAGCCTTCGAAGATTGAAGGCTTTGTTTAACGAAGGTAGATATATTGTTTGTACATTTACTAGTAGAAGAACGGTTTGAGTGCAATGGTAGTCGTAAATTTTATGTTGTATTTTAGTATGGTAGATATAGAGATGTGTCGTTCTCGGTTGACTGAATCCTTTAGAACGAGTCTTTGAAATAATGATAATTCAGGTTAATCATAGGAAAAATGAAAGGGCAAAGATCATTCCGTTATATGCAAAAATTATCATATTTTAATATTTGTTTTATTAAAATTTTCTTTATAATAGTTGCTACGCAGTTTATATCATAGTGTTATAAAGTTTTGCAAATATCCATGTCTCAGCTAAGTATACGAATGTTGCATTTTCAGATTTAAGTCTAGTATATTCTCTCAAAAATGTAATTCTTTTGTGAACCACATTACTCCTTTTGCATAAAAGTAACCTATATTTTCTTTTTCGTCCTTAATTTAAATCCTAAATCACTCAACACTTTCCAAAAGTTAGTCCTATTAATTTCAGAAACTTGTCTTTCTCTTATTTTTGCCAGTAAAGTATGTAAACTGACATGTTAATTGTTTTTACGCATTCGATACCAAATATTGCTAATTTCAAATTTTTATTCATCAGGTAAGTCAATGCTCCTAGAATGTTTACGAGTTGATTTCGTGTCTTCGTGATACTCAGTCACAGTAAGATCTTCTTGAGAATCTCTGACAGTCTTCATTACAGTTTGTAGCTTACTTTCACTTATCCCGAGTGCGTCACAAACGCGTTGATTTATACATAATAATGACTTTAAAGGTCCACTATTGCCTCTTTCCATGGTAAAATATTTATGCACATTTGCAATTAATTCATCAATATCCAACGTACGTCTAGGCATGATGGTTGCTTGAAACTACACCTTTGAATTACAATATACTGAGTTTAGAAGATCAATATGACAGAAACTGTCTAACTGTTGTGCTTGAGAAATAAAATATAATATAACCGCTTACAAAGATCCCAAACACATTAAGCAAATTAGTCTAATGGTTGGAAACCGTATATAAACAAATTAAAATGTTTCCCACAATTATTTTATTTTTAGTACAACTATTTTCATTTGAAAATAAAAAGTTAAATATATTTACCAAAACCCTAACTTTAGCCCGTAATCGCAGACGTCTCAAAAACGGTACACTCTAACAGACATATAGTCAATCTAACCACCACTATTTAAATTGACAAAATGTTCTAGTTTACTCCAAAGTATTTTTAAACAAAAATTAAAAGTGATATTTTAGTACTTTGTATATCTACTTTAAATATAAATTATTATCCTTAGCACTGTAGTATTTGTTTCAGAAAAAAATTATTAAACAAGTAGGTGAAAGAAATTAACGTTAAATAACATTATGCAAGAATACTATTTATAAAAAAAATGTAACAAAACATGCAAAACTATGAACAATCGGTTAATGACACATATATTTATTTTATACCTAAAATTTAGCAAAGTGTTAAACATTATGGAGAACACCAGTGCAGTTTACCGTGCCTTTTACTAGAACGAAAGGTTTTCTGTGAATTCCGTTAATCGTTTAGAGGTGCAAGTTGGTTGAATGTACTGTAGCTTGACTTACCCTATAACCTGATGTTTATTTTCATCGGTTCACTTTCACGATTCGGTGAAAGACATCTCTATAGCACCCACGGGAAGACATCATATAATTTATGGCGATATATCTCAAACTACAACTTTTAATGGATGTTTTCTAATCAAATGGTGTTGTTGATTTAAATATGCTTTGTATGACACCTTTATGCCAATGTAATTATTTTGTAAATTCTCTGGCGTAATAGTTATACCTCATAAAGTTTGTCAGTTTTTCTTTTGTGTTAGTATTACTAATATATAATGTAGTTAGATTGTCGACAAGTACACGAATATCAACAACTTTAAGTTATAAGTATTTTTACGTTACGATAGATAGTAACATTTTTACGCAGAACTTCTTGGTCTGTGAAACAATTAACATTTCTGAAGAAAAATGTACATACAAGTTTATAAACAATGATGTTTTTTATTTTACACAGGAGTATAACTGTAAAATGTACAAACGGGACATAGCTGTAGCCAATTAGAAGAATTCTACGGTGTCTATTTCTAAGTTGATTAATCTTCTTCTTGCAGTGCCGTCTTTTTAATTAAAGATTGACAAATCAGTCTATATATTCCACCATTCTTAAACCTACAATAGTATATTCCTTTTGAGCATTAGTCATTTACCCTTTGTTTTTGTTGTATGTATTTTTAAGTATAATTTGAGTATCTTGATAAGATTTCAAACCTGTATATCTATTTCAAAGCGGCTATATACAGTTGAGTCCATGGTTCTTTACCCGTGCGTCATCATTTAAAAATTTAAACCATACAGAATAAATCGGAAATTTACTCCACGCAATCGCAAGTGACAGAAAGTGGCTACTGCTCCGATCACGGATTATATTATAAAATTTGTCTAATAATTTTTTTTCTCAGAAAAAATCCACGTTTCATCTAAAAATACAATTTCTCGTGGATATGTATTATTTCTGCTTTCCATGTATTTCCCTAAAAATCACACTCGTGCTGTGATATACATGCTGGGAATAATTTCAATTAAAGCTCTTCGATGATTATCTTTTTTAAATTGAAAGCCCAAATCTTTTAATATTCTACTCAAGGATATTTTACTTGCAGAAACAATTTCTTTAGCCTGCAGCTCATTGATCGTCGTTTCACGGGTTACGTTATCTAAAAAGTTATTTATTTTAATAAAATACTATAACATGTTAAGTCCTACTCATAATTCTTAACAGAAAGTTGGTTTACTTAGTATCCTGGTCCATATTATATATTGTATTTCGAATTGCCATTTTATTGCCCTCAGATAAATCAGTAGAATTAGTTGTGAAAACAACTGTTTGCCACAAGTAAACAAACCAGAAATGTTATAAATTGTACTTAAAATCGGAAAACGTCCCCAAGCGTCTTTTTTGTACCTATCTCTTTTCGATGTACTGCATCTAGAGCGTTCATAAAAATAACATGTGTCTTTACTTAATAACAGGGGGTAGCTGGTTTGTCTTTATTTTCATGCACGTAAGACAGTGATGTTAGATAAAAAGTATATGTTTTAACTCGCCAGGTGTAAAGAACCATGGACTCAACTGTAAGTGGATAACAAATCTACTTTATAAACACCACCCAAGAAGGCTATTAATGTAGAAAAGATGAAAAACATCAGTAATAACCGTAAAAACTATGCCTGGAGCCTAGTGTGGTTCAGATCATAAGCTGCTAAAAATAAACTGAAGGTTCTAACTACGCAGAACTAGAAAACCAGAACAGATAAACCTGCTAAGGATAAATAATGTGCAAAATTTCCAGGTAAATCTGTTGACAGAAGAGTGCTTACCACGTAAAATCCAAAAGAACAAACATCGGATGTCAGGAATTACTGGAAGGAGGAAGACTTATGCTACAACATAACACAAAAACAGGACACAACACTCACGAAATAGCTGAGCTAAGTAGGAAAATAAAATTTTCGAAATTAAAAAAATCGAATATTAAGCAAGATATTTCATGTCCTTAAAATTTTTCTCAGAATCATTCATACATGAATTTACAAGATGTGTGAGTTTCAGATGAGTGACACTTAATTCGGATTTCGAAATGGACTGGACACAACAAGAAAAGCTCTTTTTGCCTTAAATGTGTTGACACAACGACACATAGATATAAATGTAGATGTATATGTATGTTTTATTGATTATCAAAAAGCATTTGACTGCGTTAATCATTAAAAGATGATCGAAATTCTGAGAACAACTGCAATTGACAAACAAGACTTGCAAATTATCTCAGAACTATATTAAAACGAAACAAAAATATGGCACACAACATCTGAAGATATACGAAACCGACGAGAAGTGTGACAAGGTTGCGTGTTATCACCGCTATTATTTAATCTTTAGTCTAATAATTTAGTCGGAATCTATATTATATTATAGCGAAATATTCGGTTTACATCTAAATGTTTTCAAAGCTAAAATTCTAGTATTTTCAAAAGTACCAACAAACATACATTTATATGCCAACGGACAAATAATAGAACAGGTAACTTTCATAAAATATTTGGGATCAAATATCAACAGCCAGTGTAATCCAAAAAAAGAAATTCTATCAAGAATCGAACAAGCGAGGAAAACACTCATGAACATGAAAACTTTTTAACAAGATCAGACCTTAGTCTAGAGCTCAGAATTCGAAGGATCAGATGTTTTCTCTGATTTGCTGTATGGCTGTGAAAGTTGGACAATGAACTCTGACACAGTAAAAAGAATAGATGCCTTTGACATGTATATATACAGAACGGATGCTGATAATACCATGGATACAAAAATTTACCAATGTCCCAATGTCAGGTACTTCGGAGCATGAGTAAACAAAAAGAATTACTCAGGATAATCGAAGAGGCAAAAATACAATACTTGGGTCATGTGTTGAGAGGTGAAATATATGAATTACTCCAAATCATATTGGAAAGTAAAGTGTAGGGCAAAAGATCAGTTGGAAGACGCCAGAACTCGTGGCTGAAAGACCTGAGGAGATGTTTTGACCGCTCATGCACAAAAATGTTTCGTGCAGCAGTTTTTAAAGCTACAATTGCCATTTGGATCGCCAACCTTCGAAAGGAGACGGCGTAATAAGAAGAATGTGCATCAGAAATAAAAACAACCACTTAAATAACGTCTGTCAAGTACTGGAGAGTTGGAAACCACCATGAAATTCATGAACTATTTCTTCTTCTTCTTCTGGTTCCTATCCGTTTCGGATGTTGGAAATCATATTGGCAATCATGACCTTGCTCGCTGCGGCTCGAAACAGCACCGTTGAGGTTTTCTTAAACGATGTTCTTAAATTCCGCAGCCATGATATTCTCCTTCTACCGGGTCCTCGCTTACCTTTGACTTTACCTTGCAATATAGACTGCAGCAGGGAGTAACGGTGCTGATTTCTCATAACGTGTCCCAGATATTACAATTTTATGCGTTTGATCGTAAACACAATCTCTGGTTCCTTCTTCATTTTTTCTAGAACTTCCTTGTTCGTGATACTTGCTGTCCATGATATTTTCAGCATTCTTCTATAAAGCCACATCTCAAATGCTTCAAGTATTTTAACAGTGGTGTCTGTAAGCGTCCATACCTCCGCCCCGTACAACAAAACAGAGAAAACATAGCATCTCAAATGTCTCATTTTTGTATCTAGGGATATGTTGTGACTTTTGAAGATGGCGCTCATTTTGTTAAAGACCGCTCTTGCCTTTCCTATGCGGCACTTTATTTCCTGTACATTGCTCCACTGTTCGTTTATAATAGTTCCCAGGTAGCAATACTGTTTTACTCGCTCTATCTGCGTCCCATTAATGTATAGATGAGTCCCATTTATATTCTCCTTGCTGATAATCATTTGTTTCGTTTTGTGGGTATTAATGTTTAGTCCTGTACTAGACTGTACTCGTTTATTCTATCCATTAGCCTCTGAAGTCCCTCTAAACTATCTGCTATCACTATGGTATCGTCGGCATTTCTAACATTGTTTACTCTTTCACCATTTAGAAGGATGCCTTCGTCTATTCCGTAAAGAGCCTCGTTAAAAATTTTCTCTGAGTACATATTAAATATCAACGGCGATAGGATACATCCCTGTCTAACTCCACGTAGTATTTTTATGTGATCTGTTTCTTCTCCGTTAATTTTCATGTATGCGGTCTGATTCCAGTATAGTTCTGAAATTATTCTGAGGTCTTTGTCATCCAGGTCTGCTTCTTTTAAAATATTTATCATCTTTTGATGTTGAACTCTGTCAAATGCCTTTTCATAGTCGATCAAGCATGCGTATACGTCGCAGTTAACGTCCCTGCATCTTTAAATCAGTACCTGTACTCCGAAAAGTGCTTCTCTGGTACCCACAGCGTTAATAAAGCCGAACTGTCTGTCCGATATTTGTTCCTCGCACTTCTTATGAATTCTTCCATGGATGACTCTAAGAAACAGTTTCAACATGTGGCTCATTAGGCTGATTGTTCGATATTCTTCGCACTTTTTAGCCCCCTGTTTTTTAGGTATCGCTATGAATTCTGATTCTAGCCATTTATCAGGGATGATTCCTGTATTGTATATTTTATTGAAGACAGCCGTGATCCAATTTATTCCTTCTTCCTCCAAGAGTTTTAAAAATTCAGCTTCGATATTATCAGGCCCTACAGCTTTCCTGCTTTTCATCCGTTTTATTGCTTCTTCTACCTCGGATTTAAGTATGTCCGGGCCCGTCATCCTCTCTGAAAATGGATGCCTATAATCCGTTCTTTGATCTTGAAAAAGTGTCTCCAAATATATTCTCCAATTGTCTTTCATCTCTTGGGTGTCAATGATTAATTTTCCATTGGTGTCTATGAGTTTCATTTGTGTTCGCTTTTTAAAATTACCCGTTATTTCTTTTACCTTTTTGTGTACATTAAAATTGTCATGCTTGGCTTGTAGTCTTTCTATTTCTTTACATTTCTCTACATTCTTGCCACATTCATGCTTCTTTTTCTTTAGCTTCTCTTATTTTTCTTCTGATGTAAGCCTGAATTTTTTTATATTCATCTTTATTTCCTTTAATTAACCTTCTGCGTTCCATTAAGTGAAGGATTTCTGGAGTCATCCAAGATTTCTTCTTTGTTTCTTTGTTTGGTTTGAAACTGTTTGGTATGAACTATTTAAAAAAGTTAAATATTTGATAAATATTTGGCCCGAGAGTTCAAGCTAGAACTTCAATCTGTTAGAATTATAAAAAAAAACACTTGAAAAAATGCATCAGTCTCAAAACCCAAAAAACATACAATTAATTGGCAGAACGAATCATTTTGCAAATAGATCTATTTTACATATCAAATATGACATAAAAATATTTAACAAGAAATGATTACAACTTTTAACATTTTCTACTGACTTTTCAACAGTGCTTCAATCGTGCCTCACTATTTTGTTTTTAATTCAGATTGTGTCGTGTTTAGTGGTCAATAGGATAAATCTATTTTTATTGTATCTTCTTCGACAAAAGCACACACAGGAAATGCGACCGAATCACATCCACAGCACAATCGTCGTTGTCATTCTCTGAACTTGAGGTCAGCAATGAATGCAGCGACACCATGTAATTATTACAAGAACTGTTAGTTTAAGTCGTCGGATGTTTCCTAGACATTTCGACTCTATAATCTTAAACTTGCCGATAAAAAGTCGAAAGTAGCATGCGCATTTGGAATAATATTTATAATAAATATAGTATGCTGTTAGATGTGTTTCACTGTGCCAAAGAAATGTCCGTTTTACACGTCCCGGGATATTCGATAATTACGAGAGATTATGGCTTATTCGTGACATGTCGTTTTATAATAAAGATCAAAGATTATGATTAACATTTGAAGTACTGTAGGAATAAAGTACAGTAAGAGATATTTGTCTCAAGATTTTAGTAAAGACAGTTTAACGCCTTTATTTTGAATATGAAGAATTAGAAATTGGCCATTAAAAGAATGATTATGATCTAGAAGGTGAACTGCTTGCACAGAATCCGTTTTCCTATTATTGAAAGCTCTTTTATGTTGTGCTATACGTTTGTTAAAGGTTCTAACCGTTTGACCGATGTAAGTTTTTGGGCAGTCGCCACGTGTACCTAAGTGTGTAAGTACTTTTCTTTTGGGTCTTGTTGTTCTTAATATATTTGCTTAACTTGTTTGTTCTGAACGCCGGTATTATTCCTTTCTTTTTTATGTGTTTGACTATTTGTGTTTTGGCTATTTTTGTTTTGCTATTTTTGTTTTGTGTTTGACCACATAAAATTTTTAGACGACAAAGTTCAATAGTCAATTAATAAAAATGTATCAGTTAACAATGTTTAAAAAAGCTATAAAAAATTGTATACTATAAGAGGTGCGTTAAAAAATTTAATTTATTAATTCCCATTTTGACATTTCAACGCCGTTGTCTGATGGTCATCATATACTCGTATATATCCACCCGATTTAGACGAACATCACAGCCGACGAACGTTATTTTCTTCTTTTAATATCTTCATTTGACAACCGACTTTCGTTTCGCCCTTCACGGCCCAAAATTAGTATTTAATGGAGGGCATAGACGTACTTACATTATTCACAGGGGATTTAAAGTTTATAATCTAAAGCTATAACCGAGGAATGCTTGATCATAACAACAGCAATCACAGTAGTAAACAACAGAAATGATTGATTGTCTGCAATCAAATAATGTAAAAAAAGATGATACATTAGGCAGCACAGTAGACTAGCTGGAAGCTTTTAAAATGTAAATAATATTTTTTAAATTAGATAAAGTAACTGTATTATTTATTTTATTATTTATATTTATTATATCAGGAAAAAGTCTGTTAGATAGGGAGAGAAGCGAAAACATAAGAAGAACATGCAATATAGAAGACATAAATGGATGGGTGACAAAACGAAAACAGGAGTGGAACGAACACATTAGTAGAAGGCAGAGGATATTGTAGTACGAATAGCACGAAGTCACCAAATAGACGAAGAAGTATTTTCAGACCAAGAAAAAGATGGTGCGATAATTTAAACAATTTACTAGGCTAATATTGAAAAAGAAACAGGCTTTAAAGCCTACATACAAGAAGGAAGAAGAAAAAGAAGACTTATTAGATAAATAGACAGCCAAGCTATCCTTGACGCGAATATAATATTCTATCGAAATTCTAATATCAATAATTTTAAAACATTGTTGCCAGAGCAGATATTTACCTTCCTTGGGGACCATTTCTTTCGAGATCAGATGTAAGACAGAAAAAACAATATTGTTCGTTTGAAGGATGCCTAGCTCTTTTAACAATCTAGAGTTATCCAGTACTTCTCTACAGTGCTGAAATATTTGCCCTTACAAATACATCTGCAAAGTTAATTGTTTTTGAAACGTTTCTATACAGAAAGATACAATAAAGAAAGAAGTATTAAGAAGACTGTATAAAGGTATGCAAATCTTTTAACACAAGCTCAAATAACTAGGCCACCTAACACGAAACAACAACACAAGGTTGGCGTAATTAATTGACTTCAAAAGTTTTTTCTACTGCTTTTTTTAACATGGCCAAGGTATGAAGTTTTTTTTTATATATTAAAATCAACTCTCTTTCTTTGGAACTCTGGAACTTTGCACCCTGGAAGAAGAAATTATTGCTAAAGAACCAGAGAACATAGTAGCAGATACTACAAAGCTTACAAACACATATTTTATAAAGAACCATAACATAATTGGATAAACGATATGTACAAAAAAGCATTAATGATCAAATCTAAATTTAATAGAGCAAATGGAGCAACTTTTTAATGTTCACTGTAAATGACAATTTAAGATTACGTTTAAATTTTAACTAAAGTTAGTTGTATTTACCAAAAACATAATTTCTTAAAAGCTACTTTGAAGTAATGTCGGCGCCTATGGCCATATCGAATTTGAGACGTTCGAGGCAATTTTAAATCTTTCGAGCTCATTGTGTCTTCATAATTAAATTTTCCAATTTCTTTTCCTTTGTTGGCTCGTAATTGGCGGTGTATGATTTCTTTCGGATTTCATTCAACCCCTTATTTATTTGAAGATTGAAAGTTTCAGTTCGATCTTGTTACGATTTGATTATTATTCTATTTTTTATATCTCTATCGTGTGAAAAGAAAACTCGAAGAAATTATATAGGAGGTAAAAGGATATGGGATTTATTAACAGCCATATTACTATTAATGATACTATTAAAAATGAAGGTGAAAATGGGTTAAATACTTTGCTTCGCATCATGGGGGCTTTATCCTTATATGGTACTTCTTTGGGAAACGGCACGAATAATTTGATTTTACTACTATAGATGTTGCTATATTTTACTAAGGTTCTATATGCCTCGAACTTCTCTAGTTAATAATAGCAATATTTATCTATTGTTAATTCTCTAATAGTTCTAATAAAGAATAGTGTCTTGTTTATACAGGGTGAGTCATAACTATTGCGACATAGACTAAGGACAGTTATTTGGACCAAAATATGGCTATTGTGCCAAATATGCCTTAATAAAATGTTGCTGAGAAAAACGATACAGGGTGTTAAAGTTAATTTTTGTTTTTCGTTTTTTGCTAATAGTTTCCCTGTATATTTATAAATTGCTATCAAAATTTGCACAGAGGCATAATCTTAGACAAGAAATAGTATTTTATTTACAATTTTACGTTTTGTCATAGAGGGCGCTACGTGGATCATTCCTAATGATCAAATTGAGTCTAAACTTTTTCTGATGAAACTTTTTAGTAATTTTTATTAGAAAATATGACGTAAACATCATTTTTACGTAAAATTGGTACTCTTGTTTAAACATGATAATTTCAACCGTTTTCGATAAAAACGCAGTCGAGTCTTAAAAAAGGATTTCAAATATTATTTCATTTATGAAAAGTATGCTTTGGACTGTCAGATAATTCTTGTTGGTAAATGTCATTTGTTCAGAGTAAATTATTTTTGATGTGACAGTGTAGTGTAATGTTGCATTTTTTAAAAGTAATCATTACTTTTTTTGATTGAAATGCCTCGTCACAATCATTTTACTAATGAAGAAATGCGAGATATGATTTGCGTATACGCACAAGAAAATTTTTGCGGTCGCTCGGCAGCCAGAAGGTATGGAATGTTATACGCAAACAGAAGGCAACCAAATCACAAAACTTTTGCAAGATTATATCGTAGTTTAGGTGAAACTGGGTCATTTCACACTAAAAATCGGGGTGGTCGACCGAAACAAATCACACCTAATCAAGAAGATGAACTTTTGGTTCGAGTAGATGAAAATCCTGAAATAAGTTCACGACATCTATCAGCAGCAACAGGAGTAAGTCAGTCGTCTATTGTTAGAATTCTAAAAAAAGAGAACCTCCATCCTTATCACTTTACTCCTGTTCAAAATTTACTTCCAACAGATCTTCCACGACGGTTACAGTTTTGCCAACGTATTCTGAATAAACATCGCAATGACAGACACTTTATTATGTTCACCGACGAAGCAAGTTTTACCAGACGAGGGGTTTTTAATTGGCGAAATAGTCATTATTGGGAAGAAGAAAACCCGCTTGCTACTAAAGCTAGAAATTTTCAGCATGAGTTTAAATTGAATATTTGGTGTGGCATTATAGGCGACCAACTACTAGGGCCTTATGTTCTTACCCCGAATTTAAATGGAGATTCTTATTTATTCTTTTTGGAAAATACTCTTAGTGATATTTTAGTTTCAGTTTCACCTAAACTACGATATAATCTTGCAAAAGTTTTGTGATTTGGTTGCCTTCTGTTTGCGTATAACATTCCATACCTTCTGGCTGCCGAGCGACCGCAAAAATTTTCTTGTGCGTATACGCAAATCATATCTCGCATTTCTTCATTAGTAAAATGATTGTGACGAGGCATTTCAATCAAAAAAAGTAATGATTACTTTTAAAAAATGCAACATTACACTACACTGTCACATCAAAAATAATTTACTCTGAACAAATGACATTTACCAACAACAATTATCTGACAGTCCAAAGCATACTTTTCATAAATGAAATAATATTTGAAATCCTTTTTTAAGACTCTAAGCAGTTCGACTGCGTTTTTATCGAAAACGGTTGAAATTATCATGTTTAAACAAGAGTACCAATTTTACGTAAAAATGATGTTTACGTCATATTTTCTAATAAAAATTACTAAAAAGTTTCATCAGAAGTTTAGACTCAATTTGATCATTAGGAATGATCCACGTAGCGCCCTCTATGACAAAACGTAAAATTGTAAATAAAATACTATTTCTTGTCTAAGATTATGCCTCTGTGCCAATTTCGATAGCAATTTATAAATAAACAGGAAAACTATTAGCAAAAAACGAAAAACAAAAATTAACTTTAACACCCTGTATCTTTTTTCCAGCAACATTTTATTAAGGCATATTTGGCCCAATAGCCATATTTTGGTCCAAATAACCTGTCCTTAGTCTATGTCCCAATAGTTATGACTTACCCTGTATATACATATATCATTATTATTCTTAGCGTATTCTGCCGATTATGGTGTAGTCTCTCTTACATAGTCATTGTTCATTTCTGCCCACGACTGTCAAATATTCGCTTTTCTGTGTCATGCTGTACCGGTTTGTCATAGTCCTATCTTAAATTTGGACTTCTCTTGGTCTATCGAGGCCTGGTGTAGTTCTAGTGGACCATCTATCGTCAGTTCTTCTCGCTAAATGTCCCGCCTACTGCCATTTTAAAGTTTCAATTCTGTGGATTACACTAGTGACCTTGGTTTCTGTCTACTCCATTCTATTCTTTTTCGATCTCTCTTTGTTATACCTAGCATGCATCGCTTGATTGACCTTTGAGTGACTTTGAGTTTCGCTATAGTGTCCAAGTTTCGCAGCCGTATGTCATGATTGGTATTGGAGTATATACTGATCGAATGCTTTTTTCTTTAGATAGTAATATAATTTAAATATAACTGCATTTTTACCAAAAGATACTCAAACCAGTTTCATTCTTCTATTAATTTCTGGGAGTAAGGAGCCAGATTTATGTATTAACGGTCCCAGGTATACATATTGGTCTACTGTCTCAAGTGCAGTGTTATTTATTGTTGTGTCTTGGACAACCCCTGGCTCGTTCAATTCTTAGATGGCTGAGGTATTCTCCATCAATGAATAGGCCTTAGTTCTGCCAGTTCATTTTGCCCAATATATTTTCTACCTTTGCAGTGAAGAGTTTTGGCGATTTTGCGTCTCCTTGTCGGGCGCCTCTGGTAGTGGGAAATTCTGGAGAATTTTCATAAATTTTTACCTTAGCTTTTACTTGTCTGTATATATTTGCTAAAGTCCCTATATACGCTTTGTCAGTGCCTTGATTGGTCAAAGCCTAGATCCAGATCGTATGATCCAGGGTAGTGAATCCACTTCTGAAGCCAGCACGCTCTCTTGACTGTGTATCATCTAATGCATTTGTTAATCTGTTGTTGATGGTCTTTGTGAATATCTTGTATATGATTGACTTATAGGTCTGTAGTTTTTGATATTTTCTTTGTTTATGAGTGAGAATTATGTTTGCTTTACTGTATTCCAGCGGAATGATATGAATCTTTATCTTAGGCAGTTCGTAAATATGCCTGCTGAGATTTTCCAGTTGTTTTTTGCCAGCGTATTCAAGCAGTGCTATTGTCATACCATCTATTCAAGCTGCTTAACCGCTTTTAATTTTTGCAATTGTCGATTCTACTTCTTCTGGAAGGACTTCTGGTACATCTTCTTGGTTACTGATTATTTCTTAAAGTGTTTCAGGGGCTTTGTATAGTAGAATTTAGTCACGAGTTGTATTATTTTATTTATGTCTGTAATTCTGCTGATTTCGTTTGTTCTTCTTCACGTGCCATATCATAGTTATCCGACGTTGGCAATCACCATTTTGAAGGCTTCCCAATATTTTGCCATATAGAATAATCTTGCTCTCCAAGGTATCTCCAGCATCCGTCAATGAATCCACAGTTCCAATGCTTCAATTCTGTTCATACTTGATACTTTTAGTATCCACACTTCTGCTTCATACAAAAGTACAGACCAAATATAGCATTGAACCATTCTTTGTCTTAGTTCTAAACTGAGATGATTATTACAAAGAAATGTCTTCATTTTCATAAAAGTAGTTTTAGCAATTGCTATTCTTCGTTTGATAAAGCAACGATTTGCTTCTTCCCAATGATTAATGCTTTTATTGGTTTCTTATGGTTTTTCCTGTTTTCCATTGCATTTTTTACCACTCTTTCATTGTATTTTCTTATGTCTTCCTTAATATTTTTCATTATTTCGCTTCTTTGTTTTAGCATTATTTTGATTTTATTAGACAGTTTTCCTATGTTCATTTTGTTGTTTCAAGCCTCCGATTTCTTTTTCACTATCAAGTATGATAGTGCCAAACTGAGTTTTCTTTTAGATTGTTAATAGTGATATCATTACTATTGGTTTTGTGATTAATTTGATTCTTTCTAGTTTAAGATCTAGAACAAATTTTGCTCTGATTAGTCTATGGTCACTGCCTGTTTGAAATTTATTTATTACACTGACATCTTTATTATAGCAATCTTATTGATTAGAATGAAGTCAATTTCGTTCTTAGTGGTTCCATTTGGTGGTTGGTGCCACCCAAGTCCATTTTCTGTTCGATTTTTTCTTAAAGAATGTATTTACAATAGGCATGTTTTGGTAGTGTGCATACTGAACCAGTCTTTCTTCCCTTTCATTGCTCACCAACTCCATACTTTCCCATACCTTGTTCCTTGTCTTTTATCTTCAACGATTTGATCTATTGTCATTGTCATAGTGTCAGTTTTATCAGTCATCGCTTGCAAGGTGCTTTAAACCTAGAAACTATCTGATGTTGGAAAGAAGACTTTCAGTAATTTCTCCGGAAATTAACAATGCAATCTCCGACTATGTATGGGACAACACGATCATTCTTAGAAGTTAAGCATCTTGGAGTTATCTTTAATAGAGTACTTACGTGGAAAAGGCAATAATTGACTTGCAAAATTTGTAATTGCATATTTCGGAATTAAGGGCGCAATGCGATTGTGCCCTACTGCGGCCTTAGATATATTGTTGGACGTTCTTCCTCTGCATATACATGTAAGAAGCCTCATTCTAAGAAGTGCCTTTACGCTAACACAAACTCAGTATTTTATACCCAACGACCTGTCTTTGCATCTAAAGATTTTAAGGTTTGAAAATCTCAATCCATGAGGACATCCATAGACATTATGTCTTTTTAGGAAGAGTTTTATTTTAGATAATTTAGACCGTAAATTCAAGATGAACTATTTCAAGTGAATTTTTTTAGTAAAGACATTACCAAACAAATCAGGCAAATGTGTTATTTTTTAATCTTAAAGCTATATTTAAAAGCTGCTTATATACCTATTCGATATGTTCATGGGTTGAAATCTGCGCTAAACTTGATTCTTTAACCTTATATTCGCTTTTAATATCTTTAAGAACGTTTTCAATTTGACGCTGTTTAAGGCTAGGGTTTAAAATGATGGCTGCTTGCGGATCGTTAAAAAAATCAAGTAAGAACCGCATGTGGTCTATGGCCGCGGTCTGTGCACCCCAGATGCAAACAACGCTATCAAAATTAATGTTAAATGTGTAGTAAATCACCTATTACACGTGATTTTCAATATTTATTTAATAAAATAGAAGTATGTAATTTTGTTGATACAAATTTATAAATAAAATAAAAATATTAAAACATTTTTTTTTGTTTTAGGAAAAAATCGTCAAATCGTGTATTCAATTACTTCTGGAAATGAAGAAGACGAATTCGAAATCTTACAAAATGGCTCTATTGTAACGAGGAAATTGTTGGATAGAGAATCACAAGCTGTTTATAATTTGGTGGTAACAGCAACTGATCAAGCTGTCGCTCCGGAAAGGAGACTGTCATCTACTGTGCAGGTAAGTTTTTGTACAATGATATTATTTTTATTAAAGTTGTATCATACCTTTAAGATAAAACATGACTTATTTGTACTAAACCTTTTAGTTGAATCACAAATTAGTTCTTTTTAAAAATACCTAAGGAGCTATTTTATTTTCAGGTTACAATTCTTCTGAAGGACGTCAACGATATGGCTCCTGAATTTATCACCCCCAACGAAACCTCCGTCGCTGAGAACATCCCCATCAACACCGTAGTCATGGCAATCAAGGCAGTCGATAAAGACGAGGGACGAAACGGCTACATCGAGTACTCCCTCTCGAATGATCCCGTAACCAATGGAGTTTTCTCGTTGGGTCCTGTGGACGGATTGCTGCGCGTCGGAGGAAAAATCGACAGGGAAATGACGAGCAACTATACGTTAGTCGTGACAGCGAGAGATAGAGGGGATCCTCCCAAGATGACCAATATGAGACTATTCGTCAAAGTATTGGACGAGAACGATAACAGTCCCATTTTCGATCCTAAGCAATATAGCGCATCCATATCAGAAAACGCCTCCATCGGCGCGAGTGTCCTACAGGTTTGTAAATTTTTTACATTTATTTTTTTTTAATCTCATTTCATCTCAATTTAATTTCTTCTGGTGTTCGTTTGCTTTTATTTAGTTGTTCGTTTATGATTTTATTTGCTAGTCCTCATTTTTATTGAACCTTTTACCATGGTATCATTATATGTAAAGCAATGTTTAACCGAGCATAATTATAGTGCTTTAACTACAGCCGTTTAACTTGTTTTTATGGGTTGCTTTTTAACATTTAGTTTACTTCTTCGCAGGTCTCCGCAACAGATATTGACGACAATCTGAACGGTCGTGTGAGGTATTCCATCAGCTCAGGTGATGCCAACAGAGATTTCACCATAGCCGAAGATTCAGGTGTGGTTAGAGTAGCCAAAAACCTCAATTACGAGCGCAAATCGCGCTACGAATTGATCGTCCGCGCCGAAGACTGTGCAGGTGATATAAACGGAGCAGCTGTTCGTTCGGACACCGCCAAAATATCGATATCTGTTTCTGATATTAACGACAATCCTCCCACGTTCTTGGACTCACCTTATCTGGCATACGTCATGGAGAACACCATACCACCGAACGGTGGTTATGTCATCACTGTGAAGGCGTACGATGCTGATACACCACCGTTTAATAATTTGGTGAAGTATTTTATCAAGGAAGGTGATACTGACATCTTCAGGATTAATGCCTCTACTGGAGACATTTCGTTGTTGCGGGCACTCGACAGGGAGATTCAGGATGAATATATCTTGAGCTTAGTTGCCATGGATACCGGTAAGTAGAATATTTTAGATTAAATTATATTAAAATTTTACGCATTCTACTAGTAATATTTATATAAATTCGATATTACAAATTAGATTTTTTGAATATTCTGTTGTTACTAGGACGGCCCGATAAGTACTTAGTCTACAAAAGGAAAACGAAAATTTTGGAAAAGTGGTGATTTATTTCTCAACATGCTCCAACTTCTTCAACCCGCAAAGTTGGTTTCTGTGGCGGAGCTGACCTTCTCATTCGACTTAAATTTCTGCCCGACAAGTGCCTTTTTCAAGTTTGGAAACAAAAAGAAGTCGCACAGGGCCAAATCTGGAGAATACGGTGGATGGGGTAACAGTTCGTAGCTCAAGTCGAGCAATTTCGACGATTTCGATGACGGAGATATGAGCAGGGGCGTTGCCATGGTGATAAAGCTCTTTTTTCTTCACTAAACGGGGTCGTTTTTTCTGCATTTCGGCGTCGAATCGGCCCAATAATTTGGCGTAGTAGAGCCCTATAACCGTTTTACCATTCTGCAGGTAGTCAATGTAGATAACCCGTTGTGAATCTCAGAAAATTGTGGCCATCACCTTTTCTGTCGATATAACAGTCTTCGCCTTCCTCGGAGCACATTCGCCAGATGTCGTCTACTGTTTCGACTGTTCTTTGGTCTCTGGTGTGTAACAATGGATCCATGTTTCGTCGACGATTACGAAACGACGTAGAAACTCCTTCGGATTACGCTTATATAGCAGCACACACTGCTCTGAATTAGTTTCATGGTTGCGCTTGTTTTCCGGAGTGAACAAACGTGGCACCCATCGCGCTGACAGCTTTCTCATGCCCAAAATTTCATGCAGGATATAGCATATGCAGTCTTTTGAGATGCCTTCTGTCTCAGCTATCTCGTGCACTGTCAGTCGGCGGTCTGCCAATACGTTAAACCAATTTTTGACGGTTGCTATCGAAGGAGAAGAGTTACCGTACACAGCATCCAAGCTCTTTGATTTCGCTGCGTTATTTGCCTTCCAAAAACAAGAATCGAATTACCGACCGATATTGCTTTTTTCCCATTTTTTTCTAATCCGCTGACAGGCCCACTTCCACACGCAGTCAAAACAAAACTAAAAGTCCGATTCGGCCAGAAATTTTGACATTAGCAGTCTACGAAAATGCATTACACATTACACGACAGTATATTTTTCTTGAGATAGTGACGCCATCGAGCGCTGGGGCTAGGTACTTATCGGACCGCCGTCTTCAACGCGTTATTAACAATATGCATTACGATCAAGACTATTGGGTAACTAGAACCTTCTAAAAGAAAGTTTATATTCTTCTATTAGAAGTTTTCATATTGTTAGACCAGAAATTTTTTCAGCGAAATTAATGAATGTGAAAATATCAGAGTAGTACGTACATGTAGATCATGGTGTAGATTACGAACACAAGTTCAATTTACACTATCTATGGCAGATAGCGCTTATGTAATGTTGTCGACTGCGCAATGACAGAGGAATATGAATACATGACCAGATTTTCCGTCTTCATCTTTTTAGCTTGTCTTTACTTACTCGCTAAGGTGAAACGCGTGTGTCGTTTGCTCACGAGGCGACGAATGTCACGGTATTCTAAGTTAATAGCATGGTTGTGCAGTTCGTCGGTTTCATGGTTCCGATAAGGCTTGTATTTCGGATACCCGGCTAGCGTTCGAGTGCTTCGTTTCAAACGTCAACTTATCTCCAGCCTGATTTGATTTGAGGACACACACCCTGACGAGGAGTTTGACTTGGGAGGTACATCTGTCAAAGAGTCAAGCTTGTCGCTCACTTATGCTTCGCACCGCTAAGCGAAGCTCGGAAAAAAAGGTTGTTATGAATTTCCTTCATGTAGTTAAATATACCCTCGCGTATCTGTAAGATCCAACGCGCGGCACAGCGAAGAGAAGGGACACGGATCGCAACCTAGGTGAAGAAATTCTGTTCGGCGCGCTTTCTATTGCACTAGTGAGCGGAGGTCTACGGAAATCATGCGGAAACTTTCCTGAATTTCCTTTGTCATCGACTACTTTCGGCGTGTCTCGTACTGAAAAAACGTAACCACCTTCACTAATATCGCTAATGTTCAGTTGGTATTTGTATTTATACCTGTAGATACTGATCTGCAGTGAAGAGAGTATGGATGACGAAACATTTATTTTGATTGTTCAAAGTTATAAAGAAGTGTATAATGTTTCGGATCAGAACTGATGGGGCGTGATAATATTTGGGAAGAAATATGTGAAAAATTTATGTTTTATGTTTTTTTTTCTTCGGCTACTGCATATATACAACCTACTTCAACGTCAAAGTACAACTGTCTTCAATTTCAAACAGAACAACATACTGTACCTCCTCGTATATAAGCTAAAAACCGTGCACATAGTGGCGCACAATAGCACAACTTAACACAGATGTCTGCGTAGAGACTGCGAGGGCACAGTCTATCGATGCTTTTGGCTGGAAGAGTTTTAAGCAAGGGGCGTCAGAAAAGTTACCACAGGGATAATTGACTTTTATAGGCCAAGCGTTCATAGCGACATCGCTTTTTGATCCTTCGATCATAAATCTTTATACTTTTGTTCTTTATTTTGTTGGTTCTTCCTTTTTCTCTCAATGCCATGTTCATCCAACCTTTTTTGTTTTCCGTTCTTTCACGCATGTGTTATTTACATTCTACTATTTATTAATGCAGTTTTAAAGGTTGCCGATTTACTTCATTGTAAGTTTTCTTTAAAGATTTTTTAAATTTATTCCTATTTTGGTAACTTCGGTGTTATGTTTGTCATTCCAAGTATATTTTCATCGCTTTTATGACTATTTCTAAATGAGCTACGCAATAATACGTATTTGTCAATTATTTGCGTTTAAATTATAGTTTCATTCACCCTTTGGTGTGAATTTGATAAATATTATTAACAAATCCCATAATGCAACTCTCAATGCGGCTCTGAGCGTTAGTTACAAACATGAAATGTCACGATGTGGAGTTCTCACGATGCCGCGATTAGCATCTACATTACCGATTGCAACGAATGGAGACAAAGCGGCCTCTTCTTCTTCAATCTCTAACTATTTCTGGCCCAACAGATACTTTATTGAGGGGTGACGGCGTATTTTTATCGATGGGTCGTGGGTCAAAGTTTATTTACTTTACGATTAATTAGTTTGTCTTTTCTTGTATTTCAGAGTAATTCTAATGTATGAATGGGTAGCTGAAGGTGATATTGTGATACAGTCCATGTTGTGAGACGTTTACCGTAGGAAAAATGTTTCTGATTCGGATTCTTTGCAGATTCTGGTTAAAAAATGTCCCCTTTCAACAAATCTGAATGGTGCCGGGCGAAAATTTTGAGCAGAAATTGTTTAAACAATTTTTTTCAACAAATTCCAAAAATTACCTTTTTTGCTCCGGAAAATATTTTTTTAGGTTTTTGTGTCATTTTAAACAAAAAAGATCACTTGTCATTTTTCTCTGAAGTTGGCAGTTTTAGAGTTCTAAGCGATTTAAAATTTGAAAAATGCGAAACAACACATTTTCGAGGCTTGGAAATTCTTATATAAATAATTTTTGTCTGAGGCTAAGATATTAGACTTCATTTTTGCCCAGCTTAACGAAACAGAACTGTAAGAAAACAGAAAAGATGTAGAAATAATCAACACTCTCAAAAAGAAAACCTTGAATACCTTGGACATATTCTGAAGGAATCGCTGCTACAAAACATAATGGGAGGTTAAAGAAAAGAAAGAAAGGGTCAATGAAGGACTATTTGAGTAAACAAATGGTTTGAACTTTATTAATTCAACTTTTTACAGCAGTTGTAAATAAAATGAAGATTGTCATATTGAATTATAACCTTTGCCAAGAAGACCAAACCTGAGGAATACCATTGTTTTGTTTTAGGATGATATTGAACCAAGTCAGTGTTTGTCTTTTATTGGTATATTTGTTATTGACGTAGTTCCATTCAAGCGGAAGCAATTGCACCTCCTATCCAGAAACAAACTACATAGCTATACGCGTATAGTTCTAAATTGTATATTGTTTAATAGTATGTATCAGTGGCGGATCTAGACATTTGCATTGGGGGAGAAACTTCCAAAGAAATACCAACCAAAAGACATAAGAAAGATAGACCCAAACTATGTACATAAAAGACATAAATAATAGGTTTTCTTTAATTTTGGACCTTCTTGGGGGAGGGAAAATTTCCCTTTTTTGCACCCCGTGTATCCGCCCCTAGTATGTGTATATACAAATACAACCCCCTGAAAATCAGATGCACCCAACTGAAAATAATCCTGACGGCGCCCGTGGTTCCATCGTTCTGTTTTCTTATCGTATAAATCTACAATTATATTCTGTCTATATTATATTAGAAAATATATTTTGTGATCTTGATAGCATACTTTGTATCAAATCACACCATAACTTCAACCACTTTGAAGACAGTCACGTCCGTACAACGGTTAAAGCAGTTACTTATAATCTCTCCTTAATAAATTCAAATGTATTCAAAAAAAGAACAATTTTACAAGTGGAAATTCTTTCACAATCGAGTCTGAAATTATCTCTAATTTTTTCCCGATGAGCGTTGCCGTGTATACATATACACCGCTAAAGTGAGTGTTTAGGAAAAAGCTGTGGAGTCTATAAATTGTGTTTGAATGTACCGTTAGTTCATAACGGCAACAAAATTATTAAAGTGTATCGAGATTAGAAGTGTGTTTGAATAGCCGAGACTGTACCCATATAATTGAACAGTGATTTATTGAATACTCAAGTTGGGCTATACAGGGTTTAGTAACTAGAAAATAATAGTTTAATAAGTATGATTCAATGGCAAACACGGTCGTGTTTTCCCTTCATGTACTGCAGGTTTTCTTTATAAAATTATATATCATAATATACTGCACAGCTAAGGAAAAGTGCAGTAAGTAACACTAGTAGGATTTTGACAAAATTCCACTTGTAGTTTAGAATGATGCTGTAATATTCAATATGATGGTATTTCAATTGTTAATTATTCTTCAAGTACAGTTATGTTAAATACAAATAAAAATGTCTTCTTTTTCTTCTTCTTCTTCGCGCGACTAGGATTACTCCTGTTTGTCTGCCTCTTATTCTGTTTCAGTCGTTGTTGCCTGTACATTATCTTTCCACCTTTTTGGCGGCCTTCCAACGGGTCTTCTGCTATACGGCTTGTTGTTTTTACAGATGTTCGCTAATCTATCTGGTCCCATTCGGTTTACATCTTCGTTCCAGTTTTTTTTTTCTTGTTATTATCCACCTGTTAATATTTTGAATTTTGCATTGTTCGCGTATACTTCTGTTGGTTTGTCTATCTCTTAATGATATGCCCGCTATTCATCTTAATACTTTCATTTCGATATTGTTGATTTGTTGTTTCGTCTTTCTTGTATCGGTCCTTGTCTCCGCTGCATATGTTAGGATTGGTCTTACTGTTGTCTTGTATACTTTCATTTTGCTTTCCATAGTCAGATATTTGTTTCTCCATATGGTTTCTCGGAGGCAACCACTTACTCTTGCCG
This sequence comes from Diabrotica undecimpunctata, assembly GCF_040954645.1. Taxonomy (NCBI): domain Eukaryota; kingdom Metazoa; phylum Arthropoda; class Insecta; order Coleoptera; family Chrysomelidae; genus Diabrotica; species Diabrotica undecimpunctata. The sequence continues at coordinate 158,044,339 of NC_092805.1, forward strand.
CTTTTGATGCTTGCCTTATATCCCAGTCACTAGTGATCTCTACTCCTAGGTAATTGAATTTCATTACTTGTTCTACAATTTTGCCGTCTATTTCTAGTTTGCATCTACGCGGCTCTTTACTGATCACTATACATTTAGTTTTTTCTACTGATATTCTCATATTAAGTGTGTTTGCTGTGATATTGAAGGTGTGGAGCTGCCTTTGTAGGTTATCTTCGTTATCAGCAATTAGTACTGCATCATCGGCATAGCATAGTATCGTGATTTTATGCGCTCCCATGTGGTATCCGTGTCGTTTTCTTACTTCGTGAATTATTTGATTCATCACCAGATTGAATAACAATGGGCTGAGCGAGTCTCCTTGGCGGATTCCTCCTTTTAGTTCTATGCATTCTGTTTCCCCTGTTGGCATTATAACTCTGGTCTTGTTGTTCTTGTTAATTTCATTAATTGTCCTTATTATCTGATGGTCTATTTGTTCAGCTTGTAATAAATTTAAGATGTCATTTCGCTTCACCCTGTCAAAAGCACTTTTTAAATCTACAATAAAAATGTATAATTCTAATTTTTAATTCAAAAAAAAGTTGAAAATACAAAATCATGTCGTACATATGGGCACTCTTCCTTAGTAATGTGAATGACTTTAACTGCCGTATGTACTGCTTTACATTTTCAATAGTTTGTTGCAAGAACACTGCATTTAGTTATTTTTTAATCTATAACTTAAGAAAAATAAACTTAATATAACCAATGAGTGAAATCAATAAACAATATACATTTTTAGGAATTAATTAAGTTATACATATTTTCATAAAACATATTTTCTAAAAATATAACCAATACTTTCACATAAGTAGGTGGAATACCACAATAGGTTCAGTCTTCTGGCTGAGATGTATAAATAGGCAAGTCTTTCCAAAATTGTTTTCTATTTTCTGGCAGTAGATAGGTACTTCGTTTAATGACTGAATGACATTTTTCTTCTTAGCTTCTGGAAACCCACATGGAGCAGTGTGATGGCTGGTCAGTTTAATCCCTTTCATTGATTTTTTTGTAAGAAGTCCAGTTTTTTGCTAGGGGCTCATTACACCATATCGTTCAGCTTTAATATTAACTATGTCACTTTAGTAAAAACGTGATGGTGATTTTAGCTTTTGTTGGGACACAAAAATGTTCCAGTGGTTGAAATCAAAATGGTGCATTTTGTATACATTGACATGTCCAGATTTAGATTTTTTCATTGCATCAACAAACTCTTCAAAATCATAAGTTTTCTTTTGAGCCTTTAATGATTGCTCTTCTTGATGGATGATGGTTGAAAACTGTCTGCACTCACAAATAATTGACCAGGTTGGAAAGAAATAGTTTAAAACTATCTCATTAGCTGCAATGTCATCAGAGTTTATTATATACACTAAAAATGTATAAAGACACCAGTTTTTGTTTTGGAAAGAGCAGTTTTTTAACCAAAAAAACAACTTTTTCAACATCTCTATGTTGTTTTAAAAACATGTACAACGCATTAACATTGTCTTCTTTATTGCGGCCTGAAATTCCTTTATGCCACAACATGGAGTGAACTTTTTCTTTACTTTTTCTCCCTACAGGTGCAAAGGTTTCATGATAGGTTACCAAACGCTTTCCAAATAATACTTTTTTGAACATGTCCACTCTTGGCAACATGAAAACCTTCTGCATGTCACTTGAAAAACATATTACATTATTTGATCTTTGCTCATCAACAAAATCTTTTTTATGCGTTCCATAACTAATTCGTTATGAACTTTCCATTGTTTACAAATATCACAGGATATATCAAGAGTTTCTTTTTTGTGGGCCTGAAGAGTAAACTGCTCACATTTTTCGCACTCCTCTTGTCCTAATTGTGCGAATGATATATGTTATTCCTTAACTATTCGCCTATATAAATCATATGATACTTTCCCTTTATTCTCGGGAAATTTTTTGATGAATTCACTGTGCATAAGTGCTACATTAACATCACCTGGAAGTTACCGCACATTTGGAGCATGTTCCCGTCTGTAATGGGAAATCATGGGATGAAATGATTCGATGTGTTCGATGATTATATAATGAGGTTCTTTATTTTTGTATGACAGTCTTCCTCTCTTATCACTAGATGGAGTTAAAACAGCTTTAGGAGTATTTGTTAGTGTGGAATGGTCAAACCTGTCATTATTTTTCTTAAAGCCTAATGTGATGAGGAAAAATCTCTTGTGTAATGTCAGAGCTATATTTTAGTTTGTATTGAATAGATAGTGATCGCCTTTCTGTATCATTGTTTTTATTTCTTCTTCGTTTAACATCAACCTTATTACATGAAGTCAAAATGAAATGCCTACGTTCAGACCACGCCATTTCCCAAAACTTTTTGTTTATAAACTCTCTTCTTTCTGCAGTAATTTTCTGTCCACACTTTTTTTGCAAAAACCATCAGCCTTTTCACACGGTATGTGTTTTACTGCATGAGATATTTTCATTTCTTTATCTTAAGTTCCTTTCTTCCAGGCTGGTTTCAAACCTTTTTCTTTTCTTTGTGATGAGGGTTAATTAATTTTTGATGTCTATATTGTCAATATGTTGGTCTGCATTGTCATTACAAGATACATTCGTTTGTTTACTATTTTCACTTGCAGTTGGCAGAAAATCAACACTAGCAGCTAACAAACCTAAATCTTCTTCCAAGTTTATATTATCATTGTTTGGTTCTACCACATTTGTAAATAGATTCTCAAATACATCTATAACTTGGAGGTATTATATAAATAAACAGATTTAGCAACATCAAATTCTTCTAGACCACAGACCAATTCCTAATACAGACGCGGTACTAAGGCTGCTGAAGTCTAATAAAAATACAAGACATAGCTTAGTTTGCTAGTATTAACTAAAAAAAGTTTTTCCTCTATTTTTAGAATCTTATTTGATGTAGTTCTATACTTTAGCAGCTTGTTTGAACTTACGAAGTACTTTGTAGTACTCTTCTGGTATTTTTGTTGTTTAATCAATTCCTTGCTTTATTTCTATCATTATTTTTTAAACTTTTATATTGATATTCGTTTGAATAAGAGAAAAAACATTTCTTATGTTTTTATAACGTAATCTTGCCTAAATTAATAGAAGATATAAGAAACAGAATCACCTTGTTACTAACTGAACCGTAATTTATCAAGTTTTGATAAACGTGTGCTACAGAAAATTCTACAGAGACGTATAATTATCCCGCTTCGAGAGTACCTCGGGTAACAATATTTGTGGTTGTTGGTTTAAGATATAAATTACCTGCAAATACTAAATATCTATCCTAATGAGGTTTAATTAACCAATCAAAAGTTTATAAACGCGAGGACTTACACCGATACTTAATCACTTTAATTATCTTGTGACAATTAAATTATGCACAGCGGTCTTAGTTGAGATATTATCTATTTATAAGGTGAATTATGGGTTATGTCTATCTTATATGAATGAGTTTCATTAATGTTACTTAGACATTGGTTCACTGAGTTGTTATTACTGAAGAAAAAAAGGATTTAATAACTTCAGCTTATCTACAAGGTAATTAGGTACCGAACATGCTTTAAAAATATGAAAAACAAGTGGATATTATATTTTTTTAGGAAAAAACACAACTATGTGTCTATTTTTCTATCAAAAGAGATCTCTCCTAGTAGTGATACTTTTAAAAGCTTGTTGTAAGTGAAACATTGTAAACTTTAAATTAGTTATTTATATCATTGTTCTATTGTAGAACAATGTTGCCGCGGAAGAGATCAGACAAAATTTTCCACATGTTAATGATTTGATAAATAATGTCAAAAAAATTTTTATAAAATCGCCAATACGAGTTCAATTTTACAAAGAACTTATGGGTAATATTCCATTACCCTCTTGTTATGGGGCACTTGGTTACAAGCAGCATTTTTGTATTATAATTTCAAGGAGTAAAAAGTTTTATTACAGAATTAACAGCTTCCAATTTAGCAGTTCTGCAGGAATGTAAACCCCTTGTTCAATTACCTAATTTACCTCAAGATCTAGCATGCATAAGCTTCAATTTTAAATTTCTTGTTGATTTAAATTGTTCTGTACTCTCTCTATTTATTGTCATGATTGTTGTCTTACGCCTATTTAGCTGTAGACCTTTTACTATTTGCTTTTTTCCTCTAGACGTCTCATTATGTTTTGCATTTCGTCTTGTTTTGAAGCGATTAATAATGTATCATCGGCATACCTCAGCTTACTCATTTTCTGTCCTCCAACCAATATTCCTTTCCTTCATCCATCTAGTACTTTTCGCACCATGTATTCGCTGTAGATGTTAAAGAGAATTAGGGATATTATGCAGCCGTGTCTCTCTAGTTCTTCGCATTCTCCATACTTTTATCTAAGTTTTGGCCCATCTCTACATCTACTTTGCCTGGGCTGCGATATAAAGACTCGTCTGGAAAATTCGTTCTAGAAGGAAAATGTGGTAACACAAATAAAGATTCTGAAATAATTACTTGTCTTTTTTACTGCTCAGTACAATAAAAATGTATTCTATAAGTTAATGTGATGTGTTTAGGTCCTGACCCTTGATTCTGGGCTTTGGCGTGATGTGATCCCGTCCAGTGAAAGAACCACGTATCCATGTTACTGGCCTATTGGCTAACGTTGCTTTAGTTTTCTGATTTCAGAGTTTCATTTCCAATACTTTTTATTATTGTTTTATAAATTCTTCTTTTATTTTCTTTTGTTAGTTTATTATTCCACAATAGACCGTTGATGTTGAGGTATCGCGGAAATTAATGGATTGGAGTGGGTTCACTTTTAGAATGTATTGCGATTTCTTTTACTGGATTACTTCCTTTACTGTTGAGATGTTGAGATCTCCATAGATTCTTTATTTAGTTACATAGCAGGGTGCATCAATAATTGCTCTTAAGATTTTTTATTAACATCTTTCCATTATAGCAATATTGGATTTACTACTGCAGCCCCTCTATTCTGTATGTCCATATTGGTTTGACAACTGTTTTATAAATTAAAATTTTATAATTGATTGACATCTTAGAGTTTTTTCCAATTAACCAATTGATTTTTTTGTCTTAGTTGTATTTGTTTTCTTTTTTTGCTAATGTGTTCCTTCCAATACAGGGTTTGGTCCAGCTGTGGACGAATTTTTGAAAACTGTATATTTATATTACTTAATACCTATTTTAAAAACATCCTTACTTATAATATATTATAGAATTTGTGTGCGAATTGAAAATCAAGATATTTTTAAAACACAAATGTCTAAAAATGCTGTGATCAAGATAAAAATATCATCCTGTAGATTTCTGCCATGCCATCTTTGCCACTAAACATCCTCACTTCCTGTACCTGTAGTACCTTTGCCTGTTTTCGCAACATTTCGAGATCGATTACAAGATTCGTAAATTATCTGAGATGAAAAGAGATTGATTTACGAGCCCTGCCAGGACAAAGGCGACACCTACGCCATAACGTTAGAAAACGAACTAATACAATTGCCGTTTTACCACCACACACGTCGCATCTCGTAAAATATGAAATTGTCTTTTGCGCTTTATTGTTCTCTTGATCGCAGTGACGGAGATCTCTTTTCTGGGAATTAATTTTTACTTCATTTACACACGCAGCCAGATACAATACTACCATATTCTTGTAAAATATTATGTATCAGGTAATAACTAACATATATATTTAAGACCTATGCATATACCTATGCAAAGAATAACGACTCAGTTTAGTAATGGAGAAAAGGAATATTATTGACCGTTAAGTAGCTTTTGTTTTACACCTACACATAAAATATTTAACATTTTATAATTGCTAGGCTATATTGTTTTTTCATAATTATCATTCAGCTAATCGCGTCCACTGCTGGACACATGTCACCAAACTGGGAAAACCAAATCAAGATGCTGAAATTAAAATAAGAACACTACTTGAGTGGGCTGCTTTCGGTAAAGTAGTATATATGTTGAAAAATAAATCCATTCCTATTAACTTAAAGAAAAAGGTGTATAACAAATGCATACTACCAATTTGTACCTACGGGTTGAAGACCGTAGCCCTACTACGAAATCTGCAAAAAAAACTAAAAACAACGCAAAGGGCAATGGAACGAAACATGCTTGGAATATCTTTGAGAGACAAGATTACAAACATCGAGATCAGACGTAGAACGAAGATCAGGGATATCGTTTACATAGGTCACATAGCCAGATATGATGATAACAAGTGGACACGAAGAATCCTAGAATGGAGACCAAGAAGGAGGACAAGCAAGGGAAGACCTCAAAAAACATGGATAGCTGACATAAGAACGCTTACAGGCAATCAGTGGATTAGATTGGTGTAAGATAGAGAACAATAGAAACAATTTTGAGAGAGCTACATCCAGGAGTGGATGGAAAATGGTTGACGAATAAAAAGAAGCTGGACATAGGTCCTCAGTCTCGTCCAATGTTCTCTACAATGCGCCGCTTGTACTAATAGCTAGTTTTTCGCTACTTTTTTTCTAAGTTTTCGGTACATTTAGTCGGTGGTTGTCCTCGACTTCTTTTATAGTTTCTAGACCTTCATTCCATGATTCGTCTTTTCCACTGTCCATCGTGATTCTTTCGATAAGGTTTTGAACGCCTGATATTTGCCTTCTTTGTTGGCTTGTTATGTGGTTTCGAAGGCTTACGCTCAGCATTGCACGTTATATGCTTCATTGTGTATCTCTGAGTTTATTTGAGGATCTTTGCGTCAGCGTAACCCTGCTCCATAACTTTAAATGGGCAAAACACATTGGTTATAAACCTTTCGCTTGATAACATGGAAATTGTATTTAGAATATGGCTTAGTTTGCCGAGTTATTTTGATCTCGTGTCCCAGATATTTATAAGTGTCTGTTTATTGTATGGTATTATTATCAATAGTTACATTTTTGCTCATTGCGAGATTTGCTGTAAGTTTAGTTTTCTCAAAGTTTATCTTTAATCGTGCTCTTTCAGACAGAGTTTTAAGTGAATGTATTATAGAAATTGTGTCTTCCAAGTTCTCTGCTATTGATACAATGTCATCCGAAACCTCATATATAATTTAATCTTTCTCCATCCATATTGATGCCCATATCTTGCCATTGAGTGTTCGCAACTGCTGACCCTAAAGCTGCCGTGAACAATTTTGGTGAAGTATGGTCTCCTTGTCATACTCCTGGACTTAAGCTGAGTTGTTTTGACTTTTCATGTAGTGAGATATTTGATGAAAGACTACTAAATATAACCTTCTGGGAAAGATCCGATGGCAGAAGGACAGTTGGTCGCCCAAGAAAAAGATGGAAAGATGGAATATCGAGTGATCTACATAAGATTGGGGTACAACAAGGGGAGATTTCTGCACAAGACCGGCAAGAGTGGAGGAAAATAGTAAACCCAGCAAAGACTCACTTTGTGTAGAGCCAACAAAGGAGGAGAAGTATATTTGCTGCAGCGATCTTATAAATATTTCTGATCATATCACACTGTATCTTAGTTTTCAGGTTTTTATATTTGTGAAATTCTTTTGTACCATTTAATAATCTGTACGGTCGCCGACAGCTTGTATTCAAGTGAACTTTCTAAACATAATCTTCTAAAGCGTCTAACACTCATCATCAAACTATTGATCATATTTCCTTTCTTTAATACCTTAGGCAACGGTTTTGCTGTAGTTAATGTGGTTCTACTTATTAGGCTCCACTGGTCTTCTAGTATTCTCTCTTTATTTACTTTATATTCAATCAACTTCCTCTTTACTTCGTCTTCAAATTTCTTTTGAGTTTCGTATCTTTTCAATTTTCCCAAACCTAGAATTATTTTTCTTGACTTTTCTTACTTTGTCTGTCGGCTGATCCTACATCTAAAGTGTATCTGTAGATGGTCTGAGCCACAGCATGCACCTCATTTACTTTTTACGTCCAAAATGCTTGTTGCTGATCACTGTTCTATCAAGACCTGGTCTATTTATTTCACAACATCTCTCCAGGGGATATCTACATAGGTTCCCTTGTGTTTGTTTTTGTGGGGAAACAGGGTAGAACTCATGACCATGTTTTTACTAGCTGCAAAGTTATTGGCCAATGACAATTACCCCATAAGTTTCTACTTTGAGCTACTTTGAGGCTGCTGAACGTGCCCTACAATTCAGTTGTATATTATAGCTGGTCTTACGGCGTTATTGGAGAATGTATATTTAAATTGCAGTCAGATTTTTCTGTCGCACAATGCATAACTTACATTCTTCTATTTCGTGTATCGCTATCACCACTGCACGCATCTCCTGAAACCTGGGGTATACTCCACTCTAAATATGTGGTTTGAAGTTATTATTCTAGAAAAAACTTCCCAATATAACCTGTATGGTCAAAATTATAACTATTAAATTTGTGAAGGTAATTAAAATAGAAATACCGGTTTTTTCCACTTGGACCATTGCTTATACTGCCAATATTGAATAATTAGTTGAAATTATAGTTTTTAGCTGAAACATTGAACACTTATAAGTATAAAATATCCATATACTTTTATTTAGTGATACATTCTTTTCTATTGTATATTTTTTGAAGTGTTTTCTGTAGTTTTAAGTCAGTCTATATTTTAGTATTACGCTGCAGTAGTAATTTTTATAATGCTCTCTATTTTTTATCTTTCATGTTTACTTTTATCTATATTACTCTAAACTGTTTTTACTATTAAATATAGGTATATTCTAAGTATATTATTTTTCATTATATGCTCATAAAGTTCTCTATTTTCTAAGTAAAAAACTCGTGTAAATCTTACGTCAACAATTTAAGTTTCGTGGGAACTTCATGAAGTTTTCTTTCGTATTTTTCAATTTTCCCCCTCTACCTACATTTTTCTTCAAATGTGCAGGTATTTAAGTTTTATCGTTTTCGCCTTCCAATGCTTTAGAAGTACAAATCTCGGTTTGAAAGATGAAGTCGTCTTGCAGTCATTAAAGATGTTTGATCTTATCAGCTAATATGGTGGTGTATGCATCATAAATGTCATAAATATACCGTTTATTCAATGACGATTTGAGAATCTGCGTATACGTTCGCGAATGTTTTATCTATGTGTTACACTAACACATTATTAAAGGCTTTTAGAAGTAGCGATATATTCAAATCCTTAATAAAAAGTAAACTTCGCCGGATATTCGATAATACTTATATCAAGAGTCAGGGTTAACAGGTTGGTTTAAGGCAAGCCAAGACGAGCGACGACGACTCCGTGCTAATGAGCCATCGAAGCCAAATTTATCTGAACGAGTTTACATTGATGTGTTTAATGCACACAATAAACCACGTTGAAAATATTTTCTTTCTCTTTCTCACTCTTTTCTTTCACATCGAGTTCCTTAGCGCAGGAGTGGACTACCAAATGTTTATATTGTATTTTGTTTTATGGCGAAAATACTGTAGAACCCGAAAATTCTTTCCGACCACCAATTTTCTTGAAAATTTGTAAGTAATCGCATCTTACGCTTTTTAAAAGTTATATTTTTTTGAATTGTTGTTTTTGAAATCATAGCTTCTTATCACAGGCTACGGACAGAACGGTGGATCGCGCCGTGGTATGATAAAATAAAAGAATAACGACTAAAACGACTGTAACGACAGATCTAGAAAACCACCACTCGATATCTTTCATTTTATTTATCTTTCAAGCTCACACACCACGCAAAATAGTAAACGCAGTCCTATGCGTGTTTCTTGTTAGATGCTACAGACACGTGCTCTCTTAAATTTATAATTATTCCTAATTTTATCTTCATAAAGTCGTAGTAAATAGTTAAAAATGATACAGTTTTTACGGATCAATCAATGTTTGGAAAGGTTTCCGTGGTTACGTTTAGTACAAATAAACCTAAAACTAAGATTAATATTATTATAAAAATTAATATTAAACTCAGCAGACTTATGGGTTGAACCGCATCGATTTTCACTGTGACGAGATTTCGACATCCTATCTGGTGTCTTCTTCAAGGCTTCCGGGGTCTCAGTCTCTTGAGCCCTCAGACACTACACTATTTAGTAGTGCAGTGCGTAGTGAAGAGTTTATACATATTGCATAATAGGCATATCCCAGTTTTTGTGTAATTCAGACCATCCGTTTAAGAGATAATTTTCTCGATTTTAAGAAGCGGAGGGGAGCGATGGTTTTTGCTTTTTCGAAATCTATTTTGTGACCTGTCTGAATATTATGTTGGGCTAGGGCTTAAGTAGTATCGGAATGTTTGACAGATATAAAATGTCCGTAAATACGGTTATGGATTCGTCGGTTTGTCTGTCCTATGCATGTACGTGGGCAACAGGAACAAGGTACCTCATAGACATCATAGTCTTTATTGCGGATTTGGTCGTTTACGGATCTGACGAGAGTGGACAACTTGGAGTGAGTAGTGAAGAAGGTTTTGATGTTTAGAGGGATAAGAGTTCTACTGATCTTGTCAGTGACACCTTTAATAAAAGGTAAAAAAATTTTGGGTTGATGCTCCTATTGATTTGGAAACAAGAGTGTTGATAACTGAATTGAATTGGGCGGGGTTATCATGTGACTAGGCATTGAGATAACGGTTTATATGAGTGGGTTTGCGGTACACAGAATACGAAAAACTGTGATGTGGGTTTTTCTGAATAAGAACATCAAGGAATAACAAAGACGCTTAAAACTCAACTTCCATCGTGAATTGAATACTGGGATGTATTTCATTCAGGTGGGAGAGGAAGAGCTCTAATGTATCTTTAGCATGGAGCCAAATGACAAAGATGTCATCAACGTACCGTAATCAGCAAGTGGGTTTAAGATTTGATGAGGATAGAGCTGGTGTTTTGAAATGTTCCATGTAGATATCGGCTATTACAGTAGAGAGGAGGATCCCATTGGGGCACTTTTAGTTTGACGATAGAAATGATTTTGGAATGAAAAGTATGTATTAGACATGCAGTGTTGTATAAGAGATAATGTGTCTTAAGAGATTTGATGTTTAGAGTCCAAGATGGAAATGGTTTCATCGATAGGAATGTTAGTGAATAAAAAAACAATGTCAAAACTAACTAGTATATCTGTGAATGAAAGATAGATGAAAGATCAATGATATGAAAAGAGTTTTTGACAAAAGACGAGGCGTTTTCGGCTAATGGTTGTAAGAATAAAGCGATATGTTTTGCCAATTTCTGAGTGGGGCAGTTGTGTGCACTGACGATCAGTCTCATGGGAACATTGGTCCTATGGATTTTTGGAAGGCCGTATATCTTTGGAATTCGGAATGATTTTTCTCTGGGTATAAGAGATTTTTTTGGTGTCTGGAGGAGTATGATGGATTTGGTCCTTTTTTCTAGATAGGTAGTGGGATCGTTTGGGACGCGTTTGTATTCTGTGGGATTGAGGAGTTCGAACATTTTGTCGAAATAATTAAAAGAGTTAAGAATGACGGTGGCATTACCTTGGTCGGCCGGAAGGATGGCAATGTCAAGGTTGCTATAAAGTTCTTTGAGATCTTTCTGAAAGACTGCTAATTTACGGTGGGGGATTGCAAGTATTTAGAGTTCTGGCGACGTCTTGACTGGCAACTTCGGCTTTGTAGAAAGGAAGATGAGAAATAGCTTCTTCAGTTTAACAAACAATTTTTGACATTTTTAATCATTATTATAGTACTTGTTAGAGTTGACAATCTAGACAAAAGAATAACCAACAAACAGATATAGAACTGGCTAGCAATAAATTCCTGGAGCAGAAATATGAAACAACGTAAGTTACGAGACAAGCGGAACATATGTCTGAAATAATATGCCTCATCCACCAAAACGGAGATTTGTTTTAATGCTGTAACTACAAAGCGATCACTCTAGTAGATGCAGAGAATATAAAAGAAAATTATCAAACTGGTTTCTGGGAAGAAAAGTCTATAACAGATAAAATTTCAACACCGATACTCAAGTCAAAGGAATATAGTATAAGACAAAATTCAAATATATACAGTCCATATTTTGTTTACTTTAAATCAGCCTATGACAACATAATAGGAAGGCTATTTACAATGCAATGTCAGAGATTGGAATACCAAATTACTCAGTAAACTTACCGAGATAAAACCAACTAGGTATCGAAAATGAAAAGAGCAGGCGAAAACCTGTCCCGCACAGAAAATTTCCATTAGACAAGATAATACACTTTCTTGTAATCTGTTTAGACCTGGAAAAAGGTATAAGAATGTTTGGGATTAACACAAACGGGTCAATATTTAATAAGGGGATCCAACTCCTTGCATATGCAGATGACAGACATTATAGCAAGCTATAAATTAGAACCTAGTATGAAGGAAAAGTTTTAATTTTGAGCCATACCACCTACCACAACTTGCAGAGAAGAAATATCATAAAAACGATTGAAATCAACAGATTGAGAAGTGAGGCATGGTTTAGTGATAATGGCCCGATGCTAAAATCGTTTAAAAAACCTATGGAGCAGATCTACAGGTACTGGGAATAAAGACATAAAAAAATTGTTCTTCAAAAGAGAACGCTGGAAAGATTTTTTAAGGGTAGTTGGGGGCTGTAGAGCTATAAAGAAGGAAGATGTTAGCATCGATAACTTACATAAAAATTTTTTATATTTAGTAATATTTAACTCAAATTTTGTTTTATATTGGGCAAATATTATTTTATATTTTCACATGTCGAAATTCCGTAAGTTCCGGGATATGTATCATTTTTTTTTAATATCTCATTTACTAAATACACCAGTGGACAAAAAAGGAAATAATAATTTCGTACTATTAACTTGGAATACCGCAACAATTACTGCGTATTCTTAACCGCAATTTTCTTACATAAATAATGGAGAATCCGTCTCTGATGAAAAAAGCGATGTTACCTTCCAAAGTGTGGCGGAATGGGCGGAGAGGGCTCTTCAGAAGAGTCACTCTCGTAATAACGGAGTCTTGGAGTCTCAGATGTCTAACGGAAATGACTGGATTTTAAGTAACAACTCGTGTGTGTGTATGTGTGTGTGTATCTCGAAATTTAATTGGATTTTAATCAAATAAGCGGAGTTGATTGAAGTCATTTAACAAAATTTAAATCGAGAAAATCTTCTTTTCGGATTATATTGTTAATTATACGCCAACGACAGATTTTTTCTGAGTGCTAATATATATATATATATATATATATATATATATATATATATATATATATATATATATATATATATATATATATATATGTATATATATATATATATATATATATATATATATATATATATATATATATAGCAGCAATGTGCTTCAAAGCACATTGCTGCTGCTCAGACTGCTAAATAATTTTTTTTTAGAGAATAAGTGCCTGAAATGCTTTTTCATCACTTTCGTTTTGTAGACAGCAGGTTTGTAAGGTATCGAATGAGGATATTGCTTCCTTAACTGACACTTCTGCCAAAGGTTCTGATGTATCGTACTCATCTTCATCGTTACTTTTTTTATTCGTATCTTTCGCAGATAAAATTTCGCCATCGGTTAGTGAATCTGAGACAGCAACATCTTCATCCACTTGAACAAAGTCAGAAAAACTAATACCGCTGATATCAACTAATGGTTCTATTGCTGGTTCTTCATCCTCCATAAGTATTGGAAGATTTTCCTGATCTTTTAAGAAACCGGATTTTTACACAACCGATTTTACACCTCTCCATGCCTTGTCAATCAGTAAAATAGCTGTCAGAACCGTGTTATTTGCAGTTAGCTGCTTGCCGAGAGATTCTAAAACGAGCTTAACAGTTTCTTTGCGATAGAATATCTTAAACCGTCTTGTGTCGTTTCATGTCCCCAATAACTGTTAAAAGCCAATATTGTCAAAAAGTTCTGTCGCCATCCAAGCTTTTTTGTTAGCACGATAATCCATAGGAAACGATTTCACATCTTTGAAACATCGCGGTTTCATTGCTTTTCCTATCACTAAGGGTTTAAGTTTTTCCGATCCGTCCATATTTACTGCAAGTAAAACTGTCAACCTCTCTTTACTATATTTTCCCCCATGACATTTTTCATCTTTAAAAGTAAGCGTCTTGTCCGGTAAACATTTGAAAAATAGGCCAATTTCATCAGTATTAAAAATGTCTCGGGCATCATAGTTTTCAATCAAGATCTTCAATTTACCGTTTGCCAATCTAAGCAAACTGCATCATCAACACTTCCATTTTCCTCACAAACTTTTTTAAACACAACTCCATTTCTCTTTTTGAAATTTGTAAGCCACCATTCACTTGCCGCAAAGTTTTTAATGCTTAGCTGCGAACTCTTTTGCTTTTTCCTTCAACAAGTTTCCGCTAATAGACTCTTTTTGTCCTCTATACTGTCTTAGCCAAATGACCAGACCTCTTCCACACGAGGAAATTCACGTTTAGTATTTCTTTTCCGTACTCCAGCAGTTTGAGCAGCATTAATTTTCTCCTTGTGCTTTATTACGGTTGAGGGAGTACTCAGAGGAATCTTAAATTCTGTTGCAACATCACTTTTCTTCTCACCTTCCTCTACTTTTTGGATCAACTTCTTCTTTTCAGCAATAGTCAAACATTTATACTTTCTAGGGCCCATGACTAAAAAAATTTTAATCTGTATATCAACGAAAAAGTAACAGTAAGTAATAACTAAACAAACCAATTCGTAAGAAGTGTGTGTCAAATATGTAGTCAAATTAATCGTAATTCATAAAAATCGTATTATTTTTTCCTTTCTCCTCTCTCCTTAATATGTGCCTGAATGATTAAAGCAGTAGTCACGTTGTAGTATGCTAAACTGTTGGAATCCTTAAAGAACATAGCTCCTTATCTTCAACAGGAAGCAAACCCTTTACGTTGAGTACTTGATGAATTTATTCCTCCAAGGTGATATGAGCTCTATCAGCTCTTGTAGCGGATTCAACGCTGCTCGTATGTCCATCCCAAGTTACCTCCTCAACTTTTCTAACATCGTCTGCGCCAAGTAACTTACCAATAGTTGTTTTTTTATCTCCAAGACCGAAAGTATCTGTACGTCTATGTTCTTGCACTTCGCAGGTATTTTCCCTCCAGTGATGGGTGACACGAGATAATAATCTCCAGTTGTTGGTCGGCTAACATTGACAGCTTATTTGAGATCATATTTTTTCTCGACAACTTTATCGGAAATAGGGAGTAACAGCCGTTGAATAAACCGTGGTGGCGGAGGTAAAGCTAATTCCTCTTCGTCTTCACTTTTTTCTTCATCGGAACTTTCTTCTTCCATGTCTTGAATTCTGGTGTAGTCGAGTGTCTTTCGATTGGTTTTGTTCTGCATGCTACGTAAACTAGATTCCATAACGGGTGGTTCTTCCTTATCATTATCTAGTTGCATTTCGATATCTTCACCTTCTTCTATGCTCTCTTGAATTAAGATACGAGCTCCGACTTCTTCAGGGGTTGTTGGAGCCGGAAAATTTCCAATTTCGAAGGAACAAACACCAGCTATGTTCTAAGAGGTCTCTACTAATCTAATAGTCAAGTAAGCAAGCAAGTCAACTCAGCCTGTGAGACATGCACACTCCTTAGAAAATGACATAAAGGTGTTCCAATTCATCATGGTGAGGGGGATTGATCCAAATAGATCAGGAACCACTTCAACCCTCCCCAACGCTCCAAACCATGCTCCATCCCCCGATTGCGCGTTGATGCGATATAGACTACAAGTCGGTAAAATGCTTGTCACATGGCAGTCCTGGGTACTCCCTAATACTTTTCTTAGTTAGGCTGGAGAGCGTGAGGCGCTATAATCCTGCTGTCATCTTAATTAAGATATCATCATTGTGCTTTTGCTTGGCGCTCGAAAGTTTGAGTCCCCCTGTCCGGTTTTTTGTGTTTTTATTATTAGCAATATTTTTGTTATTTGGTTGGCCAAGGCCAGTTTTTTGTTTGTTTTTTATATTTTTTGAAAGGGAGATGACTAAATCTATTTATTGTCCTGATGTCCTGTGGTTAATAAATATGACGTAGCGTTTTGTAAAAAAATTAATTCTTATACATTCCTCTATCGGTCTGTACGATTAGAAACCTATTAATAGATAAAAAGATTCTTAGCGTCTTTCAGAATACACAAATTGTTCATTTTCTTTTATATTTTACTTATCAGTACGTCACAGCTAATATATGTATACATTTAAAGTTAGTGATACAAAGTATAAGCGACTATTTGAAGAATTTACAACAAGCACGCCTATGCTTTCTGCTAATCCTGAAACGCGCACTTCGAGAGATAATGGCTCAGCTATTATCGGGAAAAATACATCAGCTTCCAAGTACCTTTATGTGTAAGAAAATTTCGAAAGATATCACTCAAATATATGCGTGTTCGGCCTAGTGGTATCTAGAATGTTATAGGCATTCTTTCGTGGATATGTCTCGCGTTATAAAAAATATTGTTTACGTTAACGATAGGGGTAATTGCGTGACAAGTTCACCGACGCGAGACCCAGCAAAATACGAACAAGAGAAAAGAAAACATAAATTCAACTTACTAAAGAGATACTATACAATGAAAGTTGTAATTTTTGTTTTAAACTAAGTTTTATGATAATTACTATTTAAATGGGAATAAGCCACAATTAAAGGTTAAAGTAAGTTTATTGGCGTTTTAATTTCCACTTCGGAAATCGGAAAGAAAGGATTTCCGAAGTGGAAATTGAAACGCCAATAAACTTACTTTAACCTTTAACTGTGGCTTATTCCCATTTAAATAGTAATAACTTTAAAATGCCACAAGAAAAGAGCTTCAGAACAATAAGTTTTATGAATATTCATTCAGAAACTGCGTAGTTTGTTTTATTTCCTTTCTATAATCCTTAACACATAATTTTATAAAACACGTAGATTATATACTTTTTTAATTTACTGTTAACTAACTTATACAACATCACATTATTTCACATAGCCATAAAAAATAAAATTAAGGCAAGTGTAATTACTCTCCTCTAACACCCTCTGTCTTAATTTTGTTGACAGCAGCTCGGAAAAAGGATGCAGAGTGCTAAACCATTCCCTCAGGTTTCTAAACCGTGATACTCTTCTTCGTTCTGGCTCTCTTCTTCGTTCTGGCCCTCTTCTTCGGTATATCTTTCTTTGTATTATTAAATGAAGTGTATTATATCTCTTTGGGTGACGCGTAATATGGCCAAAATATTCCAATTTGCGATTTTTAACTGTTCTGACCACTTCCCTAATTTTTCCCATCCGTTGCAAACAAACCTCGTTCGAACTCTATTTACCCAACTTATTCGTTGTGTATACGAATTCTTCGATACACCCAGATTTCAGAAGCTTCAAGTTTTCTTAGTATATCCGTTCAAGTCCAACCTTCGACACCACATGAAAGAATAGATTATCAGTCTCAAAATAAAATAAAATTAAATAAGATAAAATATTGTTTCACATAAGATTTTCTTCATCTTAAAAAATGCAGCTCTGGCTTTCTCTATACGTATTCAATTTCTTTGCTCATGTCCCAGTTCTTATTTAGATTACAACCAAGATAAGTGATACTGTTGGTTCTCTCCAGTTTTTCTCCATAAGCTGGTTGTGTTGGTGTTTTGCTGACAACCATCATCTTTGTCTTTGTGGTGTTTAGCTTAAGGCCATATTCATCACACATTGTGGTAATCCTATTAATTAGATGTTAAAGTTCTTCGTAACTATTTGCAAGTAACGCTGTGTCATCCGCGTACCTCAAATAATATTGATGCCATTTATTTTAATACCACATTGAACACTATTCAATGCTTTATTGAAAACAAACTTCAAATAGATGTTAAATATTAATGAGGACAAAATGCAGCTCTGTCTTACCCCTCTTTGTATTTGAAACTCTTCAGAATTATCCTGGCCAATCCTGATGCTTGCACGTTTATGCCAGTAAAGATTTTTAATGATACGTAAGTCTTTATCATTAATACCTACCTGCTGAAGAATGGCTATCATTTCAGTATGTTTTGCTCAATCAAATGCCTTCTCAAAGTCTAGGAAACACATATAAACTAGATGACCGGCATCTCTGCATCTCTGTGCCGTAACCTGAATACTAAATAGTGCCTCTCAAGATTATTGCGGAACCCAAACTGGGAGTCACTAAGTTGTTCTTCTATTTTTTGGTACATCCTTTAGTGCAAAATTCGAAGAAATTTTGCACTAAAGTCTTGCTCTTTTGCACTTCGTCTTTTCGCATTTGCTTTTTAGGTATCGTCAAGAAAGTCGACAGCAGCCAAACCGTTTGTATATAACCAGTTTCATCATATTCATTAAAAAGGTGTAGAAGAGATCTTTTATCTGAACTTTCGAAGAACTTTATTATTCCACTCGGTATTTCATCCTGCTCCGTAGCTTTTTTAGTCTTTGCTAATCGTATCGCTCGTTCCATTTCGTCTATAGTTATGCCAGGTCCTGTCACTTTTTCGTTAATTTCAAGATCGGGTCTTTCATCAATAAACAGTTCTTCAATGTACTCTTTCCACCTGTCTATTTTATCTAGTGATAATCAGTTTACCGTCTCTATCAACGGTGTTATTTGTATATTTTTTTACATCATGTTTACATCAAGTTTCTTTTGCAGCTCGTATTATAGTTCTAATCCTAGATGTCACTGTTTCAGTCAAACTAGGCTGCATCGATGATGTTCCTTAGTACCTTGTTTTGAACGCCCTGTATAATTACATGTTGATCTTGCTGGCACAATCAAAGAGTTATATGCCACAGGTCCAGATACGGTTCAATATTTTATTATGAAGCAGCTTATTAGCAGCCAGTATATGTTTTTATATTTATATCCAAGTTCTACACGTTGCTTATTGATATGGGATTTGGCCATTGTTTATACTTACAGGTAAGTATATACACCGACATCTCCTAGTCTTCTTCTTCTTCCTTCTTGTAAAGCCTGTCTCTTTTTCAATATTAGCCTCCTAATTTGTTTAAATTATCGCACCATCTTTTTCTTGGTCTGCCAATACTTCTTCGTCTATTTGGTGACTTATCTCGTGCTATTCGTACTATCTTATCCTCTGACATTCTACTAACGTGTTCGTTCCACTCCTGTTGTGTTGTCATCCATCCATTTATGTCTTCTATATTTCATGCTCTTCTTATGTTTTCGCTTCTCTCCCTATCCAACAGACTTTTCCCTGATATTCGTAGGAGTATTCTCATCTCTGTTGTTTCTAGTAGTCGTCTCATTTTAGATGTGCCAGGTCTTGTCTCCGCCGTGTATGTTAATATAGGTCTAATTGCTGCTTTATAGATTCTTGTTTTTGTGTTTTGTCTTAGGTGTTTGTTCTTCCAGATTGTGTGATTAAGAGATCTCGCCGCATTACTTGCTTTTAAGCTTTGCTGTCCTACTTCTTCTTCAACATCTCCGTAACTATTTAGTTATATCTATTCCCAGATATCTACACCTTGCTTCTTGCTTTATTATTTTCCCATCAATTTCGATTTTACATCATAGTGGGTATTTAGATGTTTGACATATAGACATATACTTGGTTTGTTCTGCTGATATTATCATATTGTATTTCTTGGCTGTTGTATTGAAGATGTGTGTTAATCTTTGGAGCTCGTCTTCTGTCGCGGTGATTAATGCGGCGTCGGCGTCGTCTGCATAACATAATATTTGAATTTCCTTGTTCCCCATTCTGTAACCATGACTTTTACGTGCTGCTTGTATTATTTCGTCCATTAATATATTAAAGAGAAGTGGGCTTAACGAGTCACCCTATCTGACTCGTTTGTATGTTGTATTCTGGTTTGTATGTTTCTTTTATACAGTAGGTGTAAGACGTCTTTGACTTGGATGCGATCGAAAACCTTTGTCAGGTCTATAAAACATAGGTATGCTGGTTTATTGTGCTCGATGGCCTTTTTTGTGATTTGTCTTAGTACAAATACGGCATCTACGAAGGATCTTCCGGATCTGAATCATTGTTGTTTATCTGATAAATTTGTTAGTTTATTGATTTTGTTCACAAGTCACAACACTATCAAAATAATAAATTCCCCATGGCTAAATTATATACTTACCGTTTTTCCTCACATTCGTCCTTGTTGAATTCTATTACATAGGAACAAGCTACCCAATTTCACAATTTTTGGGATCTGTGAGCAAAAAACTTACTTACGTACTTATTTAAAAAAAATAATTCGTAAATATTATCATGCAAATGCAAAACCTGCTGTTAACACAAATTTTTGCCACTTTATTTTTAAATACCTTATAAATAAACACCCTGTGTATGGCCTAACGTTAAAATCTTCGTCGGACGCCCATGAAAAATATATTTAAATGATTTTTTCTTGTCGAATACCGATGCCGTTAACTGGTGCAGATTTGCTCTCCACCCATTAGTTTTAAAATGGAAATGCTTTTTGAAACTGTCAGTCGATTGAATGCAACTTTTTTATTTTTGCTGACCTAATCGAACTGCTCTGTCTTAACTTTAATAAAAGTCAGGTTCGAATTGTCAGCGATTTTATCTGGTGCGTCGTAGATATGAAATTGACATACCTTTTAATGTTTTGTGTTTTAATAGATTTATTTCATTTGTTTGATTTGAAACACTTTTTGTACACAGTAGTAGCAGTAGGATATAATTATACGGTAGTTATAAGTAAAATAAATATAATCGTCACTCACGGTCAAAATATGTTTCAAATGAAAGCCCTTAAATAGTTGACCAATTGTGCTAGTGATTGTTTAGCGGGTTAATAGAAAAAACATTAAGTTCACTAACCTAAAAAAATAATATGCGTATATATTTGTATTCAATTACCATTTACTATAATAAGAAGGTTGAGTTTACCTAAAGTACAAGCTGAATATAGCCGCAAATGTCAATCATGAACTAAAATATTTCGGTTTGGCAGTGTTGGGATGTTTTTATAATGCATAATATATTATGTTGTATGCTTCAAATATAAAGAGAGAAAGCTTTTAAAAAGTACATTTTAATTACAATATTTTATGAATTCTGCAATTTTTAATTTATATAAAACAATAACGAGTAAATATTTGTCTCTTTCGAGATTAATTGCAAACATCTGTTGCAATCTGGCAACTGCTGATTTGACGATTGCCAAATCTATCGCCTAATCTATCAAAGGGTAATTGCTAAAAAAATTTCTATTAATTAACTGCAATTAATCTCCAAAGAAAGAAAAATTGACTCATTCTTGTTTTATATAAAGCAAAAATTTCATAATTCATAACATAATATAAACAAAATGTACTTTTCTAAAGCTTTATCTTTTTATATTTGAAGCATACAGCATCTACATTATAAAAACATGCAAACTCTGCTAAACTGAAATTGTTTGTTCCATGTTTGACATGTGCGGCTATATTCGGCTTGTACTTTCGGTAAACTCAACTGAAAATTCTTTTAGAAACGATGTAAATGCATGAAATATAAGCCTTAAGAAAACTTTGGGTTATAATTTCCATCCAAAGATTAAAAAACTAGAAACAAATGATGGAATCAATCAAAACTTCAGAAATCAAGAACATCAGGTGCAACTCTTAACGATAGACAAAAAATCGTTGAAACACAAGTGTGTCAATTTTTAAATGACATGACCTAATAGAAAATTACTTTGGTTATACATTTTCGAAGAATTCTTATAATAATCTTTTTTTTTAGAACGATTTCCGGAGTGAAAGTTGAAACGTCAAACAATAGTTAGTTAAAATTACGATTTTCATTACAACCAATAACTGTACCTTAATTCCATATAAACATAATAGTTAAATTAACATGCCACAAGAAAGTAAATTCAAAAACTTTTTTCTGGGTTTCCCAAAAACTATCTTCCTCTATTTTCCCGTAGTAACGTCAATGACATTCGGTTGTTATGCAATAATCGACATCGTGTGGTAATATAGAACAATAAAACATTATAACTGAACGATAAATAAGTGTGATAGCAATCAGCTTAGTTGAGTTGAAAAAACTTTAAAGAGTAAAAGACCACTTGAACCGATGGGTCAACTGTACAGGGTGGCGAATCAATAGGACTTTTATCTCTAATACTAGGATAGCGTTGATACAATCGCTACTGGTTGAGATTTTTTTTTTGTTTTTCGAAGATATGTTTGTATTGTATTGTTTGTGATAAGGAAAATTATCGAAAAAGTTACAAAATATAATAAACCGGCATATTCTATGCTTCATATACATGATAAGGTTTTGGGCTAGAATGTACAGTGTTGGTAAGTGATTATAAATGTTCAATATATGCTCCATTACACTGTAGACAGTGTTTGTAACGAGCACGCATATTTTGAAACATAGGGTGTTTCAGTTGAATTCAGTTAAATCGTCACTTGCACACTAGGGAGCATTTTCTGGAAAATAACATCTGTATAATTAAGGCATGTACATATTCGATATTATTAAAATAATTTGAGAGCTTTAGAAATGTATCATAGGTGTGGTCCAAAATAATTAGGAGAGGTAATTAAATGTCATGCAGTTGTCGCATAAATATGGTTCACGTGAATTCTAGTACGGGTTTTAATTATCTTTAGCGCTATAATTTATCTAACAATTTGGGCATGATTAAACTCTATTACTTGGTGCCGGATTATTAAAGTGTTCCGATATTGTTCTGCGACTAACTTTAAACTTAGCACTCCTTGATAACCTGCATAAGGCGACCCCTAGATCTACAATAATATTGTATAATACATTTATTGTACAATAAGATTGAATGGCGGTTTCTATCCAAACGTTTAATTATGTTGCATAATAATAAGAACTGCGCAATGTTTTCGTATTCAGTTGGAGAATAGTTTGATCTCGCGTGCATTGTGCGTTAGACAAAGCACAGAATAACAATTATTGCACAATACTGACTCTTCTTCTTCTTCCTATGCCGTACCCATTAACGGAGGTTGGCGACCACATTTCTAAAAGTTTCTCTGTCTTTTGCAACGTGGAATAATTCGTCTACAGTCATGTTTGTCCAGTCTCGAATACTTCGCAGCCATGACTTCCTCTTTCTACCTATTCCCTTTTTGCCGTCGACTCTACCCTGCATGATGACCTGTAGAAGACTATATTTATCATTCCTCAGTATGTGTTCAAGGTATGCAGTCTTGCGTACTTTTATTGTTCTCAACAATTTTTTGTCTCGACCCATCCTTCTCAGCACTTCCTCATTGGTGATCCTGGCAGTCATGGAGTTCTCAACATTCTCCGATATATCCAAAGTTCAAAGGCTTCAAGCTTCTTAACTATTTGCGCTTTTAACGTCCATGTTTCTACCCCGTACCAGACGTAACATTCAACAAACCTCAGTCTCAGCGCAGTATTCATATTTTTGTCACAGAACAATTGCTTGAATTTTAAGAACGCTGTCCCTGCCATTTCTATTCGTACCCTGATCTCTTGGTCTGGATCTAATTCTGTGTTGATGTAAGCTCCTAGATATTTATATTTTGTCACTCTCTCTATTTGCTGCCCACCAAAAGTTAGTTGTTCATTATTTATTGGACTCCTTGATACTATTATAAATTTGGTCTTATCTGTGTTGATGTCAAGTCCCATTTGAATGCATTCACTATTTATTGCATCTAGTAAAGTTTGTAGTTCTTCTATACTCTCAGCCATAATTACCGTGTCATCTGCAAATCTCATGGTGTTTGCCTTGCCTAACCCCTCTCGCAATCGGTATATTATTTGTTTCTATATCGTTTACCTTTACTACTACTTTCTGGTTCCAGTATATAGCGTTAATAAACTCAATGTCTTTTTTGTCTAAATTGATGTTTTTTAATTCATCTATTAACTTCATATGCTGCACTCGGTCAAAGGCCTTCCTAAAGTCTATGAAGCATACATATGCACTCTTGTTATATTCCCGACATTTCTGCAAGAGTACCGTCAACGCAAATAATGCCTCTCTTGTACCCATGCCTCCTCTGAAGCCAAACTGCCTTTGATCTATCTGCTCCTCACATTTCTTATAAATTCGGTTTTGAACAATTTTCAAGAGAATCTTTAAAGGGTGGCACATTAGGCTTATCAATCTATAGTCATTACATGATTTGGGATTGCTGTTTTTTGGTAGAGGTAAAAATATCGATTTAAGCCATTCCTCCGGGATGTTGCCCTCTACAGATATGTGGTTGAGAATTCGGGTGAGTCTCTTTATATTACCGTCATCTAAGGCTTTTAACAGTTCAACTGGAATTTGATCAGGACCCGGTGCTTTTCCTTGTTTTGCATTCTGTAGGGCATTCTTTACTTCTGAGGATAAAATTTGTAGGTATTGTTCTTCTTCACCTATATCTTGTTTATTTTCCCACTCGTCATGGAACAGATGGATTATATATTGTTCCCATACTTCCTTTATTTTGCTCTCTTCAGTAAGTATTCCTCCATTATTATCTCTTGTTATGAGTGTTCTTTTTTGTCTGGTGTTGCCTGTAAGTTCTTTCATTTTTTAGTTCTTCCAGTTTCTGGCGTTCCCTGGAGAAATAGATCAAAATAGGAATTAAGCTCGCTCAAACTTCTGCAGACCAATCCAGATGTGAGTGTAGTTTTGAGTAGCCACATGCGTTTCTGAAAAGTTCGTTTCAATCATCGACAATATGTCGTTTCAATTTAAACTTTTAATGTAATATTTTTAATCTTTTTTGATTCCAAATCATAAAAAAAATCCAAAAAATTAAAAAAAATCTGGAGAGAACCACCCTTATCGTAAAGGGGTATAAAAAATAGCCTACAACCTACCAAACCTATACAAAAAATTTCATAAAAATGGGTCAAGCTATTTTGGAGAAGTTCAATAGCACACTCTGGACGCACCAAATCTTTATATAGTAGATATATATACGTATATATATATATATATATATATATATATATATATATATATATATATATATATATATATATATATATATATATATATATATATATATATATATATATCGATAGTTAAGTGGAAATATTTTTATGGTTGGATTTGATAGCCATATTGACCGTGTAAATGAAAAAACCAACGTGCTCTATGCATTTCTTATCGTTTTTTGGATTTGTCTTTGTCCACCCCGTACAATAAGTTGAAGCAAGTATAACAATACACAAGCAGCACGATCTGTCTTGTCTCTGTTAAAGAAACGTTGTTCTTTTGTAGATATGGCTGATTGAGGATTTCGATTTAGGCAGATATCTGGAGTCGAGCTGTGCTCTCGAGGCTTCCTAGTAAACTTACTTTTGACCCTCTCTATCACAGAGGCGGATTTCATGAGTGTAGGAGTAAAGTGTAATATTAAGATGCGATAATATTAGCTCATAATTATAAAAGTTTATGGTTCTATATAAGTAGCTCATGTTTGACCTGAATGATTTTAACTCAGAACTTAAAAATACCGAAACTACATATATGTTAAACAATAGGATCCGCTTCTTAATGGTAATACATATTTCTTTTGAAGTTATAATAAATAAAAACTAGATTGCAACTTCTGAATTTGTTTTTACTGTACATTGTACTGTACATTTGTATGTACTGAAGCAATCCGATCGTCGAATAAAAGCTATAATGAAGGCTCAATCACAACAGAAACCGTAAAAATGGGATAAATAGCTATCACAGTTGACGAGTAAATGTGCTTTTTCAAGTTCTGTCATCTTAAGTATCTGGGACGTATGACTGACTGCACATAAGCTACAGGAAAATGGTATCACAAACCCTAATATTTCGAAAAAACTATAAAAAAATACACAATAAAAGTAACACAAATGTTTATTTAACGGTTTTTGAGTTTTTGAACATTTTTCGAAAAAATATGAGGCTTATCCCCTTTTGTATAAAAAATATCTTCTAAAAAATGGACATAAAATGTAACAATAAACAATTCAGTTGTCAATAGTTTCAATATCTGAAAAATCGTCAAAATGTTCAATGTCTTCCAATGGTTCATTATCAGCATCTGGTAGAATCTGTTGGCAAGCACCAATTTCTTCATAAAATTTTAGGAAAGCTGGTGGGATAACCTGTAAGAGCTGGGAAATATTTTAAATTTTTTTCTGTTTAATGGAATAGGCCCACTGTATTTTGATTTCAAATCCCCGGAGAGTAAAATTGACTTTCTCAAACCTCTCTTCCCAATATTAACTGCCTTATATCCTTCATTTACAAAATGTTTGATATACATTATGTTAGGTTGTTCAGATGAAAACTTGATGCTTGATATTTTGGAAAAGTTAACTTTTTCTTTGTCATCTGTATGGCTTTTTTTCGTAACCTTGCTTTGTAATTCTTTAAAAAAAAATCAGTTTTTTTTAATACAATCACCTCAAAGCAGTTTTTTTACATTTTCTCACTGCTTCGTACCAATCGTCTGAATATACACTTGTTTTAATAGATGACGATTATACTTTTCAATTGCTGCGAAATCACGGTCACATGGTTATCTTGTATGTCCTACTACCAAGTATTTGTGTTCAATAGAAGTGAAAATGCCTTCTATAGTAAGCTGTTGCCTTAAACAAATTAGAGACCAATTTTTGTTTTGGCCGCTGCAGTTATCTGTGTACAAGCTTATCAGCACTGGGTCTATTAGTTCGAAAATGTTTATATAAAATGCTGTCAATTTCATCGCTACCTCGCTTGGCAATATTCTTTGGCCACATATACATGTAGGCCTTTCCACTAATACAGTCATGGATGCCGAGGTTATAAACCCATGCCTTTCTTAAATAGAACGCTGCTCCCACTGTTAAATTTGGCACTGGCATAGCCTGTTGTAGGTCAAAGCTGATAACCATTGCATTTCCCGTAGCTTTTGCCTTCTCTGTGTCCTGTTTCATTAGATCCTTCATGGCCTCCACGTCTTCAATTTTCGATGTCTTTTCAATGTCTTTGTTAGCTTCATTATTAATTTTTATATTCATCGCATCACATACTTTACAGGTATCGCTCTTAGGTAAATTAAAGCCTATATTAAACTCGGAGCAGATTATGCGCCTATATTTATCTTGGGTTACTGTCACAAAATTATTTTGGCGGCACCACTTAAGATAATAATCATGGTATAAACTGGAAATTGACAGATCGGAATCTAGTTAGACTTGGTTGGATTTTTTTTGCCTGCTGTAATGACTTGTGTATTTTGGTATTAAATTAATATGCTGTCTAACATTCACATAGTGTTCTTCCGGTATTTTGTTCTTGTTGTTGTCATGCCTACCTCTTTCATCTGACTTTGGAGTAGAAGCACCTGCTTTATTTTGGTCAACCAGTCTTTCAATACGTTTTTTTGAAATGTCGTGTATGGCAAGAAACTTTTTATTACAAATTTTAACTTCATCTCCATTTATTTTAACTCTATATCTAACTAAAACATTTCTAGATCAATGAACTCGTTTTGTTTTCTTTGGGTAACTTCTCTTCTTTGGAATTACTTTCATAGTTGAGAATAGGTAATTATTTTGCTTGTCATAATTATCTATGTTCCAAAAAGGCCTTAAATATATCATTTTCCTTGCCCGTCAAAAGTTGTCTACACTGTTTTGTGCAACCGCAAGATGCACCTAATTTTTTTGGTTCTATTGTCTCCCCTTTTTAATTTATATATTCACAACCTAGAGTTCTTTTAGTCTTGCGGTTTTTTGGTTCGGGGGACAAGTGACACATTTAATAAACTTACCGTTCCTATGTTTATATTTTTTCCGAATCGCTGCTACTTCCGGACACTGTGTAGTCTTTGTTATCTTCGCTTTCATTTAAAAGCGGATCTTGGTCACTGTGTTTAGAATCAAACTCAGATAAGTCTATTTTCCGTTTACATACACGAGAATGTTCCGCCGCCATTTTGATTACTACTGTGGCTTACAGTGTTGCCAGGTGACATGAACCATTTTGCGGTAGGGCGAACTTGAAAAATACGGTAGAAAACGGTAGAAATACCATAATGATGTCAAATTTGTTGTTTTTTAAATTATCTAATTCCAATGGTCTATTTAAATGCCTTTTTATAACAGTACGTTCATTTGTAAATAATTTTCACCAGAAAATACATACAAAATTTTTAAAAACATAATTTTTATTAAAAAATTAACCTAAATAAAATTTAAAAACATTAACTGAAATCCAAACTAAACCTGAAAAATATGGTAAAACTAAGCACAACAATGAATTATAAAAAAAATCAACCATTAGATCTCGTCAATATCCGAGTTCTGCTCGTAAATGTTTTTATTAAGAAGTTTTCCTATATCATTTTCTACCTTAAAATTATAGCAACTTCCGTCTGAGCCAACTATTCTCTTACCATGTAGTAGTTCCTAAAGAGGCTTTGTGATTAATGTACCTATTTCTCTGTTTATTTTTTAATGTATCTTCTTTCTACATTTGCACTCGAATGGGAAACAATTCTTTCTTCATTTGCACTCGAATGCGATAAGGTCAATACATTAAAAACAAGTAGGGATAAATTGGGGAACATATTTAGTCCACTACCATAATTCATTTCACTTACTTGACTCCAAAATGCTAGTATATCATTAGAATCAGGCAACTCAGTGTTTCGTAAAAGTCTCCACTCATTATCTAATGATTGAAGATCGCCCTGATTTATCCCAGTATTGCCCAATTTTGGTGAAATATGTGCAATTGAATTAATTTTTCTACTACGCACCAAATCAGGATATATGAACTGCAAATCTTTCAAGATGTTTTTTTTTATGGGAAAACTTTTTAATAATTGGTCCAGACCCTCTATATAAAATTCTAAACACTTTAACTTTACAAACTCTAAATCATTTTTATCTACACTAGACGTAGAAATGTCATAACCAAAATACATCTTATGTATATTACGTATATGCATATTATGTTTTGTCAAATGCTTTAAATTAAAAAAATGCGGTAGAATTAAAACGGTGTTAAGACGGTAGAGTGGTAGATCGAGGTGGAAAACGGTAGACCTACCGTAAAAACGGTAGACCTGGCAGCACTGGCTTATCTGCTTCTGTTGTAATATAATGTAATGGTGACACAATGGGACTTACTACAGCGGCGCCATCTATAAGTAAACAGTTGAAATTTTCTGTTTAGGACATTAATATGGTTTTAAAGTGTGCGATTTCTACTTTAACTCATTTTTAACGAAATTGTGGATTGTTCCCTTCTGGTCCCAAGGTCTTCAATTCTTTCCTTATCCGGCTTAGTCATTCGGTGATTATAATCATCTGCGTATCACAGGTTGCTGATTTTTCTGCCTTCTATAGTAATTCCTCCATCCCATTCGTCTAGTACTTTTCTCATTCTCATTCAGAATATGTATTGTATAGTAATGGCGATAGTATGAAGACCTGAACATGTTTTTAGTTAGTTGGACCTTAAAATCTGAAAGAGTCGAGAGAGAGAGAGAGAGAGAGAGAGAGAGAGAGAGAGAGAGAGAGAGAGAGAGAGAGAGAGAGAGAGAGATAGAAGTGTGGTTAAAAATCTCATGTATAAGGAAATACCTACAGTCTAATCATTTTACGAATAATGTTTACTTAATTTATTTTACATAATAATAAATTTTTATTAAAGTTAATGTATGGGTATTCTCTAAGCGGTCTGTATGTAGATAATTCTCTAGTTATAATCTATTTATCCTTTAATTAGTTTATCAAACAAATAATATTTTAGAATGATAAAAATGTCTTCTATATTCTTTTCGCTTTTGTGGAATAAAAATTTGAAAATTGCTTGTAAAATTGTAGAGATTATCATTTACGTTCAAAATATAACTACAGTCCCAATTCTCATCAATTACACGTATCTTTGGTATTCATTTGCTAGTTTGATACCCAATTTGAGGCATATGTTTATTGATCCCTAATTCGTATTTATCGACTGCTAAATCCTCCATTTCATCGTGGCCTGAGGTCAAATCTTACAATGTTGCTTGTGAACCAGTTTGACCCTGTAATTTCCCTCTGCTCCATCTAATACCGACAAATTGGAATGCTGTATATCGAGATATGTGCTTAGGTATGAACTGATACGGTACAATGATTCATATATACACGCTCATGTCTTAAATTCTGCCACTAAATCACGATTGTTTCTATCTCTGTTTGATCTGTTGCAATAGATAACGATTTTTACAGATAATGATCGTTACTTTTGTTTCATAATTTAAGATTGTTTTGTTTTAAGTAACCGAAGACAAAGAAAGTCTATCTGATATAAAAATCAGTGTTTAAATTTCCATGACATTTATTTATAACTTGAATGTACGAGGTGTTGCTATCGAAAATCGAGGCTGATGCTATAATAAAACTTTTTATTTTGATTTCTTTATTGTCACCTTCAATATACTACCATTCCCTATAACATTACAAACAAATATTCCATGAGTTTCACTATAAAAAATAGTGCTAGAAGTCGTCTTCTGTCCAATCCTTCAAGATCAGTGGCGCTTTCTCTTTCACGGCTTCAGAGGACTTAAATCGTGTACCTTTTAATGCTGATTTCACCTTATGAAAACGACAAAAGTTGCACCGGGTAAGATTTGGTGAATCGTCTAACACTATAGTACATTACTCTGTCTGTTACTTTAATCTTGAATGGTAACTATCATTGTCCATGACTATTACAGAATTGGTAGGTAGTAAATCTATCATTTGTCTGAAATATTCCTCAAAAACATCAGCAGTCATATCTTCATAATAGTCGTTCGTAGAATTTGAAATGAAATCTAGCAAGCCTCTATAAACAAATGGTTTATCTTCTTTAATGTGAGTGATAATTAAACGACGACCTTTACCATTTGGAAATGTTAAGCACATAGACAAACTACTGCACAAAATTTTTTCTCTGTTTTGCAATTGCTTTTGTGCTGCGTTATTCTTTGTTTTAACCACTGCGATGTTTGCCCCATAAACTGTCCGTCACATTCGATACAATAAAGTTGGTAAATGAGATGACTCTGATTTAGAAGTGGTATCTGGTCTTTAAGCTTTAAGAATAAACTTTGATCAGATAAAAGGCATATATCGAGCACAGTTTAATTAAATCTTGCCCAAGTACTTTCGATCCCTAGATCATCTTCAGGGGCATTTCGTCAATTGTGGATGACGTGATTGTGTGAATGACGGCCATTCTGTCTCCGGCTTCCTCAAGTAATGTAGCCTTCCTTAAATTATTTTAAAGTGTTTGTTTGTCCATTTGTAGTGTAGTGTAATGTACATTTATATGTTTATGACATCTTGTTCTTGCCGGATAGGCCACAATTGACGAAATGCCCCTGAAGATGATCTAGGGATCGAAAGTACTTGGGCAAGATTTAATTAAACTGTGCTCGATATATGCCTTTTATCTGATCAAAGTTCATTTATTCGAGCATTCAACCTTATATTTCTTTAAGAATAAGTTCTAACTGGATATGCTGCTATATTAAGCTATTTTGATTTTGGGAATTCCACTCAGCAGCTTAATTATATTATGAGTTAAGCCATTTACGTAGGGTAACTTTTTGTAAATAAAGGGATCTATTAGTCTGTTATCACATTGCCCGTCTTATAAGTCAGAGTTGTAGATTAGTTGTTTTAGAATTTTACTAGGATATATGTTATTCAAAATGTTGTATGTTTTTAAATTCTTTTGTAAGAAAATATCATTGCTAATGTATAACATATGACCAATAGTTTTGGTCAAATTAATAAAGTTTATTTAACTAATCGATTAAAAAACATTATTAAAACACCTGTTTTTTTTATTTTTAGGTTCACCTCCATTGACTGGCACCGGTACTGTACGAGTGGTCGTCCAAGACGTTAACGACCACAGCCCAGAATTTAAGAGGCAGTCCTACCATGCTATGATTACAGAAAATCTACCACCTGGTACATGGGTTCTAACATCAGTAGCCACAGACAAAGATATCGGACTAAATGGAAAGATACGTTACAGCTTACTAGGTGATAAAGTCGAACGGTTTAAGGTAGATCAAAATACTGGAGTGATCACAACAGTTGTATCTTTAGATCGAGAAGAAATTAGTTCGTATTCTTTAACTCTAATGGCACAAGATTGTTCTTCGACTGAGCCAAGAGCTACGGCTGTAAATCTAACAATCAACGTTGCTGATGAAAATGATAACTCACCTGCTTTTGATTCCAGTAAATATGAAGTGTATATCTCAGATCAAACAAAATCTGGACAGTTCGTTTTTGGTGCTAGAGCTGTTGATGAAGATTACAGTATAAATTCCAAAATCACTTACCAACTGACCGGAGAACATGCTAGAAATTTTTCCATTAACGAAAGAACTGGAGTTATAAAAGCTGTATATGATCTACAAAGATCCTCAACCAGTATATTTAATCTAGAAATAGAAGCCACAGATGGTGGAAAACCATCAAGAAAAACTAGTACCGAACTACGAGTTTACTTAAAACCAGGACACGTCTTTCCAAGATTCGCCACACCTACAAAAACAAAATTTGTTTTAGCTGAAAACGTTGAAGAAGGCAAGGTTATTGCTCGAGTTAAAGCTACATCACCAAAGAAGGGACCAGCTGCTGAAATAAGATATTCAATAGCTGGTGGCAATATGGGAGAAGCTCTTAAAATAGAGAAAAATAGTGGTGAAATTCAAATAACTGGCCGTGGATTAGACTATGAAGTATCTCCAGTATACGAGGTATGGATTGAAGCTCAAGACTCTGATAGTCCTCCACTAAGAAGTGTCCTTCAACTAACTATAAATGTAACCGACGCAAACGATAATCCACCTATAATGAACAATCTTCTATATAACGCTTCTATTCTTGAAGAAGAGGCTCCACCACTATTAGTTGTTAAAGTTTCTGCATCTGATGCTGACTCTGGAGAAAATGGACTGATTACCTACAAGCTACTAGATGACTTTGAAGGAGCTTTCGAAATAGATGCAGAAAGTGGAGAGATATATACCAATACCCGTTTAGATCGTGAAGATATAGCAAATTATGAACTCGTCGTGGAAGCTATCGATCAAGGAATACCTCAACTTTCTGGCACAGCAACTGTTCTTGTAACCGTCCTTGATAAAAATGACAATCCTCCTCGCTTCACAAGATTGTTTAGTGTCAATGTCACGGAAAACGCAGAAATTGGTTCGTTTGTTATTCGGGTTACAAGTTCAGATCAAGATATAGGTGAAAATGCTAACGCGACATATATTTTTACTGAAAATCCTGGCGATAAATTTAAAATAGATTCTATTAGTGGTAATGTAACCGTTGTAGGACACTTGGACCGAGAACAACAAGATGAATACATTCTGAAAGTTGCTGCTGTGGATGTTGCTTGGAGATCTGAAACTCCTATAACGATTACAATACAAGACCAAAACGATAATGCTCCTGAATTTGAACAGTCCTACTACAGTTTCAACTTTCCAGAATTACAACGAGCTGTAGTGTTTGTCGGACAAGTAGCTGCTACTGATAGAGATAAACAAGGCCCTAATTCTGTAATAAGTTATTCGTTACAACAGCCCTCTGATCTCTTCACCGTAGATCCAGCATCAGGTGAGATATTTAGTAAAAGAAGCCTTAGATACAAGTACACACCCATGGAGTCTTCACCTGAGAACACATACGCATTGACCATTCTTGCTACTGATAATGGAAAGCCTCCTATGTCTTCCGAATGTCTAGTAACCATAAACGTTGTAGACGCTAACAACAACGCACCAAGCTTTGAACAACAAGAATATTTAACACCTGTTCCGGAAGATGCAAACGGAGGTCAAGAAGTTTTAAGAGTTATAGCCAAAGATGATCTCGATGTCGGAGTAAATGCTGAAATAGAGTACTCCATATTGGGTGGTAATGGTTCAAATAGATTTATAATAGATAAAATGAACGGTTGGATAAAACTTAAAGAAAAGATTTCTGGAGTGGGTACAGTTTATAATCTGAGAATCCGTGCTACTGACAAAGGCATTCCTCCACAACAGAGTGAAACTTTAGTAACCTTAATAATAACTGGCGAAAACAGATTTAGCCCTGTATTCACAGCTTTAAGTTACCAAGTAATTGTTCCAGAAAACGAACCTCTAGGTTCTACTATTCTAACAGTCAGTGCTTCGGATAGAGATCAAGGTCCAAATGGTATGGTCAGATATCGAATTTCGGCAGGAAACGAAAGAAAAGAATTTTCTGTTGATACAGTCACTGGTGCAATAACCATACTCCAACCACTAGACTACGACACTATTCAAGAATATCGCCTAAATATTACAGCTGAAGATCTTGGATTTAAACCTCGTCGTACAACTGCAATGTTGACGATTACTCTCACCGACATAAATGACAATTCTCCTACTTTTAACCAATCATCCTATGATGCTTATTTATCAGAAAACTTACCTCAAGGTAGCTTTGTTTATAAAGTAATTGCTACGGATATAGACTCACCTAAAAATGCCATCATCGAATATTCAATCTCTGATGGTCCTGACAAAGAAATTTTTGACATAAATAAGACCACGGGAGTAATTACCTCAAAAATTACATTTGATTATGAAGAAGAAGACATGTACACTCTTAACGTTGTTGCTTCTAATCCAGACTCTTCTATGTTTAGTACCACCGTAGTTAAAGTTCATATAACAGGAGTAAATGAGTTCTACCCAAGATTTATTCAATCTGTATTTCACTTTGACGTCTCCGAGTCTACTGAAGTAGGTACTAGAGTTGGTACTATTCAAGCAACTGACCAAGACAGTGGGGAAGATGGCAAAGTTTACTACCTACTTATAGGATCCAGCAACGATAAAGGTTTTAACATAAATTCAGAAACTGGTACGATTAGAGTGTCACGAAATCTTGATAGGGAGACTCAAAGTAGAATTGTATTGACAGTCATGGCAAAAAATGCAGGTGGAATACGTGGAAACGATACAGATGAAGCACAAGTAATAATAACTGTTCAAGATGGCAATGATCCACCAGAATTTTTGCAAACAATTTACGAAGCTGAAGTATCTGAAGGCGTTAGCATTGGCACAAAATTGATATCTGTGAAAGCTGTAGACAAAGACGTACGAGCACAAAATAATCAATTTAGTTACTCAATAATCGGAGGAAATATTGAACAAGCCTTTAAAATTGATCCACAAACTGGAGAAATCCAAACATCTCGGATATTAGATAGAGAAACTATACCAGCGTATTCAATTGTAATTGGGGCAATCGACACCGGAATACCCCCACAAACAGGAACTGCCCTAGTAAAAATTCAAGTAACCGATATTAATGATAATGGTCCTATCTTTGATCCACCGCCAGTAGGGTATGTACCAGAAAATAAACCACCCAATACAAAAGTCATGGTACTCTCAGCTAAAGATCCGGATCTACCACCAAACGGTGCACCATTTACTTATAAATTAATAGGCGGAAAACACAAAGACTATGTAAGAATCGACAAACATTCGGGAACAGTTGTTACTACAAAAGTAATAGATAGAGAAATTACTCCCGAACTAAATATAATTGTTGAAGTAGAAGATAGTGGTACACCCAGATTGAAGTCTCAGCATATGGTTAAAATTCAAGTGCAAGATGAAAATGATAGTCCATCCAGTTCCAGATCCGTACACGTATTAGTATATGTCTTCAACAACTCATTTCCCCTCGGAAAAATTGCAAATGTGCATCCTAACGATCCTGACTTGATTGGTGATTACAAATGTAAAATTTTACAACCTTCTTTACCTGGAGTATTGACTATTCCTTCAGGTTGTAATCTGCATACCTCTAGAATTACACCAGGGCAAGGATATTCTTTATCAGTTTCTGGAAATGATGGAAAGCATTCAGATGTAGTTTCTACCGTTACTGTTGAATTCCTATCGTTTTCCAATATAACAGTTGAAAACTCAGTTACTATAACTGTATCTAATATTTCAGCTGAGACCTTTTTAACACACTATTATCGAGGTCTAGTTGATACTCTCAAAAATGTTTTAAATGCTGAAGAGCGTCTTATCTTGTATGGTTTGCACGAATATGAAGGTCATTTGGAGATTACTTTAGCCATCAAAAACAATAAAGAATATAAAACTCGATTACAAACCATAGCAAAAGTTCAAAGTAAGAGAGAAAGTATGGCTAATATTTTCCAAACTAGAGATATAGTAATTGGTTATACACCATGCAGCGAAAACACCTGTGAAAATGGGGGAATATGTTTGGAAACTTTAACTGTTAAAAAGACGACCATTATAACAGAAAGTCAAAACATCATACTTACATCACCACTCATTGTTCACGAATACAAATGCCAATGTGCAGATGGATTCACCGGCACCACCTGCAACAAACGACAAGATCCATGTTTACCCAATCCTTGCAAATATGGTGGCCAATGTCGCAGACAAGGTTTTAATTTCCATTGTATATGTCCACCTGGAAAGGACGGACGTCAGTGCGAATCCCAAAAAGATGACGCTTGTTTTGAAAACCCCTGTCAAAATGGAGGATCGTGCAGAGAAAGCCCAGACGGGTCATCCTTCTTCTGTCTTTGCAGGTCTGGCTACAAAGGGAATCAGTGCGAAGTTCTTGCTGATTCATGCAGGCCTAATCCTTGTCTGCACGATGGACTTTGCGTCAGTTTGAAACCGGGATATAAATGCAGCTGCGTTGATGGTAGATACGGTCGACATTGTGAAAAATCAACATTCGGTTTCAAAGAATTGTCTTACATGAGTTTCCCCTCACTAGATTCTGCTACCAATGATATATCCTTTATTTTCGCTACTACAAAACCCGATGCATTGCTCGTTTACAATTACGGTTTGCAGACTGGTGGAAGAAGCG
This sequence comes from Diabrotica undecimpunctata, assembly GCF_040954645.1. Lineage (NCBI taxonomy): Eukaryota > Metazoa > Arthropoda > Insecta > Coleoptera > Chrysomelidae > Diabrotica > Diabrotica undecimpunctata. The sequence continues at coordinate 158,081,267 of NC_092805.1, forward strand.
ATTTTGTTGCTGTGGAATTGGTGCACGGAAAGGCAGTATTCTCGTTTGGGGGAGCTAGAACAGCAATTACTTCTGTCGGCGTCGGAGGAAAGACAGACAATTTAGCAGACGGCAATTGGTACAAGATAACAGCGACAAGAAATGGAAGAGTCGTTTCTCTAAGCGTTGGCAGCTGTACCGAGCAAGGAGATGTATGTGAAGACTGTAGACCTGGAGACAGTTCCTGTTATGCTGATGAAATAGGCCCTAGTGGGTAAGTGTTCACTTATAACATTATTTAAGAATGTCTGCATTCAATTTCTTCTACTATAGTTTCTGTGAATCTCATCCTTTAGAGTATTATCGTTTAGAGTATGGTCGTTAGATATTTTTTTCAGTCTTGAGTTTCTGGCTGACCTGGCAAAAATACTTTTCTAATGATATTAAGCGACTTTCTAGGAATTTGCTTAACTGCTATGTTTCGCATGCATACAGTACGATATTTTTAAAGATTGAGTAAAAAGGAGATATTTTCTTTTTGGATATATATCTTTAAACCCTAGTATCGAATGTAAACACCTCAATAAGTTTTTTTCTTCTTATAAACCTTTTATTATCTTTTAATTGCCACTATAGTCTATTGTTGTTCCTAAATATTCTCTTCAAGTATTAATTATATTGTCATAATAGATTCTTTGTGACAATCTGTGCTTTTTCCAGCTTTTTGTAAGACAATAGTATGTCAATTTGGAGGATCTATTATTAAATAGTTGCCACTATATATTAAGGATCTGATTCCTTGTTATTTTTCATGGATTTAGTGCTTTTTGTACCACTTCTACTTCCACATTAAGATGATTTTTCTTAATGTGAATACATACAGGGGATAATATAAAATATTTTTTTCTATCTTCTTGGAGTTCCATGTAGTAAGGTTCCCTTCACTTGTTTACCAAAAGTAGGTGTTTAAATTACAGATGTTATTTGAAATAATGGGTTTTGTTTGACGTATCTCTCCGCAAAGCTCTTATTAATGTCCATGCTTTCTCTCGATCTTAACCCTTCAATATAGAAGTCAATCTCCTTGCATTTTGCATCGTAACTTTTATTTTTATTATCTCTTATCATTTGTTTACGAGACGGCTGTTCTTTCTTATAAGTTAATTTCCCGTGTTCAACCATTTATAGACTTCTTGTTATATGAAGTCAGTACAGAGTGAACGCACGGTGTTTTATGATTGTAAAGGTTATTGGTATCGATATAAAATAATTCTCATAACTTTTTTTGGTTTAAAAGATTTTTATAGTGTTTTTATGCTTTCGTCTTGTAAACCCTTAATATTATATTTTATTACTTCTGTTTTTATTCTAGTGTGTCTTTTTGATCTTCAATTGACAACAATTTTATGTTGTTTTAAGAGTTTACATAATTTACCAATAATGAAGTTCTTTAGCGATGAACTGTAACTGCATAGAACGCTTTTGTTTGCCTTTTTGTCAAAACTAAACAATTGAGTATATTATTTTTTTTTAATACTTTTTTCTTTGCAGGACTTTAAATTTCAACAACCAACCACTGTTGATTGGAGGACTAATCAGTGCAGATCCAGTCTTAGAAAGACCAGGACAAGTCCATTCTGACGATCTTGTGGGCTGCGTTCACAGTGTATCCATCAACGGGCGTCAGCTTAACCTTAGCCATCCCTTATCTTCAGAAGGTATAGAGAACAAATGTATTCAGCGTGGATCCTGCCAAAAACCAACCAATGATCCTTGCCTTGGGTTCGGGACTTGCATCGACCGTTGGAACTCCATCAGCTGCCATTGCGGATCCAATCTAATAGCGCCTAATTGCCATTCTGCTCTACAGCCTATCAGCATAAGTGACGGGGGTTTTGTGGAGTTTGTAATCTCCAAAAAGCATAGAAGAATGCAGCTCTTGGACAACATGTACAAAGGTTCGACGCTATGGAGTCATCAAAGAAGAGTAAGGTCGCCTGTGAATTTGGGCACTGCATCCGGATCTATTGGAAAAAGTATCAGTATTATGTTCAGAACAGTGCAACAAAATGGAATCTTATTTTACGCTACAAGTAACAAATACTACACCTCGATAGAAATTACAAACGGTCAAGTTCTATACATCAGTAAATTATCTTCCATGGTTAACATGACGGATATTCGTGTCATTAATGATGATGCGTGGCATAATCTGACGTTGTATACTCACGGTAGAAGTATTCGAATAATTTTGGATGATGAAAAGTTTGGTGATGAACTTGATACAGCCGGTGTTCACGATTTCTTAGATCCATATTTAACATATCTTTCTATTGGAGGTGCTTCTCCAGAATATTACTACGCACATGACACTTCTCCACATTCTTTTGAGGGTTGCTTGGTAAATTTCACTGTAAATAACGAAATTCAACCTTTCAATGGATCAGGAACCATATTCTCGGAAGTATATTATAAAGGAAGAGTAATGAAAGAATGTAAAGGTCCTATCGGGGTTGGTACAGCAGCAGCTCCTGATCCTCTTAGTATTGGAATAACTCTAGTTATTGTTTTCTTCGTCGTTTTACTTGTTGCCATATTAGTATCTTTCGTAGCTTTCCGACTGAGAAAACAATATAAAGAAAAAGGTAGTGCTTCAAATAGTTCATCAGGTCTACAAACGAAACAAAATGGAAACGGCACCATGATAGGAGCTAATGGAATCAATGTAACAGCTGACAATGTTCTGAGTAGAGTAATGCATGCTGCTGAAAATTCAATGTCTTATCATACAGATGGAGATGTTATAAGAGGTATAGGAGGTCACCCGTTAGTTGGACCAGAATTGTTGTCAAAGAAATACAAAGAACGAGATATCCTTCAAGGTGAATTGCCCCGACCACAACGACCAGATATTATTGAAAGAGAAGTGATGAACAAGGGTCCTCCTATAAGAGATGAACATCATCCTCCTATGCCACCTACCTCAAATCATAATCATGATCATGTTCCTAACGATTTAAATTCGGAATTACCCGAACACTACGACTTAGAAAATGCTAGTTCAATAGCTCCCTCAGATATAGATATAGTTTATCATTATAAAGGCTACAGAGAAGCCGGAGGTGTAAGAAAATACAAAGCTACTCCTCCTCCCGTTGCCGGTTACCACCATAAAGGTCCTGGCCAAGCCCAGCATCGGCATTCGCCTCACCATCCAGCAGGTTTTCCCCCGAGGGCACCACCCGTTACTAGTCCTAATGTCCGACCTCACCAAAGTACGCCCTTGGCAAGACTTAGCCCTAGCAGTGAAATGAGTGCTCAACAACCTAGAATATTGACTTTACACGATATTAGTGGTAAACCTTTACAAAGTGCCTTATTAGCTACTACCTCCAGTTCGGGAGGAGTCGGTAAAGACGTTCTTCATAGTAATAGTGAACGAAGTTTAAACAGCCCCGTTATGTCCCAACTAAGCGGACAAAGTTCTAGTAGTAGAAAAGCGGCTGCGCCCCCTCCCGTTACCTCATCTTCGCCTGGAATGGGGCTCACCGCCGAAGAAATAGAAAGACTGAATTCCCGCCCTCGCACCTCTAGTTTAGTATCCACCCTCGACGCGGTGTCGAGTTCCAGCGAAGCACCTCGCGGGGGTGGTAATAATCACTTGAACCATTTACGCCATTCACCAGTGCCAGAAACGCACCATAGTAGTACCACTACCGATGAAAGTGGTAACGATAGTTTTACGTGTTCAGAAATAGAGTACGATAATGCCAGCTTGACTGGTGACAAATACAAACCAAGTGAATCCGAGTCTAGGCGAAATGACTCTAGTTCCGGTAACAAAAGCAACATACCACCACCCTCGTACGACGGATTTGATTCGTCGTATCGAGGGTCAATGAGTACTCTAGTAGCTTCGGATGATGAAATAGGAGGTCCTATGTACAGACCAGGAACGGGTTCACCTCCTACGACCGCTTTGGGTTGGGACTATCTACTCAATTGGGGACCTAATTTCGAAAGCTTAGCGGGTGTGTTTAAAGACATTGCAGAGTTACCGGATTCTGTGAACGGTCGAGTGCCTTCGTCGTTACGTTTAACGAACGCTCCGAAACCATCCGAAGAGTACGTTTAAATTAATTGTGGGTGCAATTTAGCTATAAAAAGACTTTTAAACGAATTATCAACCTTGTATCAAGGAGATATTGTAATTTTCTTGCCATACTTTTGTAATATGTTATTTGTAAATTGTTTAAATACTTTAATTGCGACATCTCAAATACCTGTGTAAATATTTTTATACTAAAGTCAACGAATCTGAATTTATTTAATAAATAAAAACTAACTTTAAAAATATCCCAGTGTGATACTATTTTTACTAACCTAAAAATCCTTAATACAGTCCTTAAACATTAAAGAACAAAAACTTGGAGTAACTGACCAAAAACTGACTGCAAATTCTTTGAGGAGTACATGATATGTAAATGAAATACTGAAATTTTTAAAGCAAATATGACGTGGTAAGTATGAACATCCATACAAAATAAAAAATCAATTATACAAAACAAAAGAAAGGGTAGTACTTAATAAAAGATGAAAACATGAAAAATACATTAAAATGAGTTGAAGAAATCCCAAATTAAAATAATTACATGAAATATAAAAGCAAATAAAAAGAAAGGGTAAAAAATTTGAAAAAATCAAATCTACTGCTTTCTTGAATAAATTAAATCTACTTGATTATTAATAACATGTTTTTATTATCATCGTTCATGATGATAATACATCAAGAACTCATTTACAGATAATAGGGAATAAATAAATGAAACATTACCAACTGATGAAAATATACAAATTCTAATATCAGAGGTGAAACAGGCAATTAAAAACTCAAAAGGTGGTAAAGGGCCAGGTCCTAATGAAATTCCAGTAGATAATATATACTAAAAATCCTGAATGACAGAAATATAGAGTGTCTAAATAAATTATTTAATAAAATATACAACAACGGACAAATTCCGTTAAGAAATTCCCTGAAGAATTGTTAAAATATATCTTTTTACCCTTACCCAAGAAAAATAATCCTAAATCTTGCGATGAATACGGATTAATTAGCCTCATGAGCCACACTTTACAAACACTACTCAAAGTTATTCAACAGCGTATGTATAAAAAATGTGAAGAACAATTGGACAACACACAGTTTGGATTTAGAGGTGGAATGGGAACAAGAGAGGCATTGTGCGCAATGACGGTACTATTACAAAAATCCAGGTAATATAATAAAAACGTATTCATATGTTATATAGATTTTCAAAAAGGGTTTGAGAGAGTTCAACCTGGTAAACTCCTACATGCTTGAAACATATACAACTAGATCCCAAGGATATTAGTTTAATCAAAAATCTATACTACAATCAAACCGCGGTCGTAAGGGTCGAAGATAGTGAGACAAACCAAGTAGAAATTCAAAGATGAGTCAGACAGGGATGTGTGCTGTCGCCACAATTATTTAATGTGTACTCCCAACCAATATTTCAGGAGGCACTATGGGAAAGAACTGAAGGTGTAAGAATTGGACGGAACATCATTAAAAACATATGTTTTGTAGACGATACTGCAATCATGGCAGAAAATATAGACGATTTACAAATTCTTATGGAAATCATTAACAGAGAAAGCAAAAAGATGGGACTAACAATGCATATAGATAAAATCAAACACATGGTGATCTCGAAAAGTCCTGTTGAGAACATACGTCTGACATTAAAGGGTAAACCGTTAGAGATTGTTGACAAGTATAAATACCTCGAAGCAATTATAAACTCACAGTTAGATCAAGATGAAGAGATAAAGATCAGAATCGAAATAGCTCGAAAATGATAAAATACAAGTCAATATTTACGAATAATAAATTGAGTGTGGTTATCAGATTGAAGTTCGTCGAATGCTATGTATGATCACAACTGCTACAAGGGGTAGAAGCTTGGACTCTGAAAGCCCAATCTGTAAAAAAATTAAAGGCATTCGAAATGTGGCTATATAGGCGTATTTTAAAAATTCCTTGGACTGCAAAAGTCTTAAACGAAGAAGTGTTATGACGAGTTGTACATGGCAGAAAGCTTATGAACATAATTAAAATAAGAAAATTATCGTAACTGGGCCACGTACTTCGACACGATAAATACTCTCTTCTGCACGTCATCATGCAAGGAAGATTAGAGGGAAGAAAGAAGAAATCTTGGCTGAGGAATATCAGATTGGACTAACCTCAGTGTTGAACAGATATTTCACGTTACAAAAGATAGGGAAACGTTTAAAGAAGTGATCGCCAACCTTCGTTAGAAGACGGCACAGTAAGAAGAAGAAGATTAATAACAGAAATTTTATTAAGTGCGGGTTTTAGTCTGCAAGGCTAGCTTAATCTTAGCATCATCTAAACTGCATCAGCGAAGTACGAAGGAAAATAAGTTTAAATATAAATATGAATAAGATCAAATTTATGATCTTTAGCCGAAATCCACATCCTGATGCAAACTTTACCTCCATAGACAACCAATTGAAATAATATTTTTTTAAAATATTTGAAAAGTTATGTCACGGAACAAATAAATCCCAAGAAAATCAAACATAGAATTGAGTTAGCTCATTTAACCTTTCAATGACATTGGATGGTGAAATATTACATGTGGTGAACTCTCTTGTTCGATAGTTCACAACGTAGGTACAGTAAAGATTTACACCAGTGGATTTCCAGACCGAAGTTCAAGAAATGTTGCAATGTAGATCAAATAAATCCTAGCAAAAATTATGAGACCTTAAGATAACGGTTACAAAATGGAAGAACAAGTGTAAAAATAGAAAAAGTATTAATCTATTAAACAAATTACGATTAACTCATGAATTCCTTATTACCAAAAATAAAAATCCAACTTGCTTTAACTGTTCCAATATTTTAACTATTGGAGTAACGGATAGTACTTTTTACAGTTCCCTGTAAAGGACAGACTACTTCAAGGCTTGAAAATCCTGCCTCTTCGCCAGCTACTGTTTCCCTCTCCCTAGGAAAAAATAGGACACAATCCTATATTCCATCTAATTCCCATATATCCTTCCCTTCCCACACCTCGACCGAAAGATCGTTAAATATTTCTTACTGAGGGCAGCAGCGACCGGTAGTACTAAGATAAAGCACATGGGAAACGATCCTGGATCCTGATAATTGGATTTTTACAGTGCGAAATTGGCCACCGGCCACGCGAATGTTAATGATCAGGCATCGTGTTGAAATTCAGCTACTGGTCCACAGAAATTAAAACTCAGAAAATTAATTAATGTTGCTACATGGAACTTACAAGGGCTAAAGACAATCACAGGTAAGCTGTCAATTATTGAAAGAGAGCTGGCAAGGCATAACATTGAAATCTCTGACCTAGTTGAATCACATTGGTCAGGAGAGGGCCATTTTAGAACACATAATGGCAATTATGTTTACTTATCTGGCAGTGAGACCCAGAACTATATGTCTGTCGTCGAATTTTAAGCTGTGAGCGATAGGATAGTTCTCCTTAAACTGAATGGCAAACCACATAAACTCTATATCATACAAGTTTATGCACCAACCAGTACATCAGTTGACATCGAGGAATTCTACGAAAAATTCTAAACAACAATTACTGACATTCCAAATAAAGAGCCAACTGTGAACACCAGGTACGCCGACTTTATACTTAGAAAAGTTTTGGAGATAGGTCTAGAAATCAAATTGACACATCCTCACTAATATTCAATGGAGATCATCAATCAAAACAGTCAGATTGTATCCAGGGGCGATATGTAGGTAGATCAGATCATACTCTCCTCGTAGCTAAAGTAAAGCTCAAACTTAAAGCGCCCAACAAATGGAGAGAGACAAAGAGGGTAGAACTAAGAAAGCCTTTAGGCTTTCTTCTATGTGCTGGTTATACCGCAGGGTATTAAAAAGACCATGGAATGATAGAATTACCAATTAAGAAGTACTAGAGAGGGTTGGTGAAGAAACAGAACTAATCACTGTTGGCCGAATTCAGAATTCCTTGTTAAAGAATTTACGTGATAGGTATTAATGCAGATCGATTGATTTGTTTAGAGCAGCAAGTTCAAAAATGAAAATAGCCATTATGACTGCCAACCTCCGTAGGTCACTCTGAAGTGAGGATATTGAAAGAGCAAATGGAAAAATCGGAGATTTTGGAATTGGAGTAAGAAACGACAGACCCGAAATGCAGATCAACTTTCTGCTGCAACACAAACTATATTTAATAAACACTTTTTTAAGAAGAAGCAGAATATGAAATGAACGTGGGTTAGTCCAGATGGAAGAAGAAAAAGTTAATATAATTATATAATTAACACAAAAAGCAAATAGTTCAAGATATAACTGTACTCAATAATCTATCAATAGGAAAAGATCACAGATCAGTAAGAGCCAGAGTAATGATAAACCTACAAAAAGAAAGACGAAAGATGATAAACAGCAGCAAACGCATAGTTTGGAATTCGACAAACCAGCCACAAGCATAGGTACATAAAATACATAAAAAAATACAGCCGAAACTCTACAGAGTAATAATCTCAAACCTCTAAGTATCATTTTTTAAGATTACATTTTTCTCCAGACTCTTTTTTCAAAAGTAACAAAAATAAAACGGGAAAAAATCGTTTAGCAGGTCGTAAATCTATCAAACTTTCACATAGCGCAGTCTATGAAGACTCGTGGTAAATCTTAAAAAGGTTTTTGCGGCTGTTGCTAACTTCACACCAATAATATGTACAAAACTATTGACATTTTTGAAGATTATTATTGAAAGCAATATGGATAGTAGTATTAATTTAAATTTACCATGGACGTATAATGTCCATGAAATTTACTGAAACAAGAAATATATACAATTGTACAAAATATGTTCCAAAATTGCGATGTAGAAAATTCTAGGTCAAAAGATATTCTAGAAAGAATTTAAAATTTTGTGCTAGTACGCCTATGATAAGTAAGAAGTGACAAGTGGCAAACTTTACATTAGTTTATATAAAATGACAGCAGCAGCAGCACATACAAATGTCTAACCTGCTGATAGCATACTATTTATATTTTAATCACAAAAACAGAATTCGTTGAAGTAGAAAAATATCGAATTAAAATGGCAAATTCTGACACAATTCAAGTTAGTTCACTACCTCTTCCTCCCATGCAATATGTAAGTCAATACACAGATGAGGCAATTAGAAGAGGTAGGACCCCAAAGCCACCACCACCAATTCAAGATACCTATCATATGTTTGGCAATGCATTTAATACTGAAGAGAGCATTATTAGACCATTGGAAAGTCAAGTAAGTTTTTGCTTTAATTAATAATATAAAATATTGACTTATAAAATATTTTAGGGCATTAAAAGGCTATATCCATTACATTTTGATAGAAGAAGAGAACTAAAAAAGTTCAACCAGTCCCTGTTGGCTAATTTCTTGGACTTACTGGATTTATTAGTTAATTGCCCAGACTCCCCTCGACGAGCAGAAAAAGTGGAAGATTTAAGTTTGTTATTTATTCATATTCACCACCTTCTGAATGAGTTCAGGCCTCACCAAGCTAGAGAAACTTTGAGAGTTATGATGGAATTACAGAAAAGACAAAGGATAGAAACTGCAAATAGGTAATAAATGTAATCTTGTAAGTTCTAAGGAAATGACAATAACTGAAATTCCAAAAATGTTAAACGTCCGTTTTGGATGGATTATTTTAAACATGATATTGCCAAAAGACATTAGCTTATGTAAAAATTATCTTTTCTTTATAGTACAATTATAAAGCAGTAAATATGTAATGTTTTAGGTTTCAAAAACATCTGGACAGAGTAATGGATATCTTGCAGCAAGCTATCCAAAATCTCCCAGAACCTATGGAGTTGGACTCAAAAATCATGGTAGACACAGATTTGTTGATGCATAGTGAAAACAGTGATAACTCGGAAACCTCACAAGATCCTTGCTATATTTTGGACAGGGTTATGTGCAGTATAGTAGATAACATGCAATAAGTTTTATATCTTGTAAATATTATATTATTTATTTACGTAGCTTCTGTTTTAAGCAGCTATTCTTTTAATGGGGTTCTAGTTTTAAATATAGTTAGGGATATTGTTAAAACATATATTTCGTAACATGTTTTGTATTTGTATCAAGTTCATAGAATACAGAAAATTATATCACTATTGGTTATATCATTGTTTTTCTCCTTTTCAAACATATCGAAGTCAAAAACATAAACTTCCATTATCTAACATTATTCATATGAAGAAAATACTAAATAATAATACTACTAGTAAGAGGTAAGTACGAAATAGTAGTGTCCATCCTAAGATTTGTCAAAAGTTGTAAACATTTTTACCCAGCTAAGTTGTGATGCAACTAAGATGGTATGATGACTTAAAAAGAACAGCTGAACTAAATTAATATGGACTAGCCCTAATTAGAAAAAACTAGAGAGCAATGAGAGACACATATTGAAAAAATAAAGAAGAAAAAGACGTTGTGATTCACTTGTTAGTTTCATTACCTATTAACTTGCATTTCTTAGATGATCCTTGTAAATAAGTTTATTTTCTTTTTTTAGTTCAAGAATATCATTTCCAACATTATCTGCCATTCTAAAATCCAACTTTCTTAAAGTTTTTCTGTCATCCTCACTCAGTCGACAACTTTCTGTTATACATATATTGGAGAACTAAACGTGGAACATTTATAAACTATGATTCAAATGATTATTAAGCTACCTTTGAAAGAAAAATACCAGGCACCTATAATATAGTTGATTGAAAGATATATGATGTAGACATGCTCTGCAGAGCTTCTGCCAACAATCATAATCAAATGAAACCTATAAAATAAAGTTACCTAAGATAAACTCTAAAACGAAACACATGTAGTTCTTCACCCTGCTTCTCGTTGATGTGTAGTTGGGAGAGAAATGTTAAGGCTGTGTGAAGTTCCTGGGGAATTTGAGATGATTCGATGGTTTTATAATATAAAAGGAGGATTGATAGTTAATTAATTAATTATACCGCAAAATTTACTCGAACCACACTCCGTATTTTTTGTTCTTTTGTATTGGTTGTAAAGTTGTGGTAAAGTCTTGTATTTCGAGGGTGATCTGTTTCTCACAAAATTATCCAAATCAAATTAGTGTTAAAGGAGAATGGTGCGATTGCTTAAAGGTGTTGCAATAAAAATAAAATCATCCACGGAGAATCCACAAGCGGTTTACTTGGACGATACGTCAAATTCAAATCAAGGTAATATGACAGTGTTAAGTAGGTACTAGTTCCATGGTTTAATTTTGAATTATTCACAGCATATTAAAGATTGCACGTGTGCGCTGGATGGGCAATGTTGAACTAATGCAGAAGTGTGAAATACCCAAGAAAATAATAAGGCAAACGTTAGTATAATAGAAAGAAGGTCAAATAGAAGACCCAAACTTAGGTACATGGAACAAAATCTGAAACTCTAAGATTACCAATTGGAAAAACAAAGTAGGAAACATTGTTTACTATATTTAATGAGCATAAATGACAATGTTATTTCTTCACTTCAAAAATAGTTCTCAAAATCAAAAATTCCAAAGGTAAAATATAACGTATTTTCAATTAAAACTGTAGTTTATTCCCCTTAAACACTGTTAGATGTATAGGCAAAATATTTATTCGAGATAATTTCTTTAATGTGTCGGCCATGATAAGAGACAAGATCAGCGTGTCGTACAGCTGGTCTGAGAAGAGAATCCAGAAGGAAAGCAACCGCTAGGGAAAGATAATATTGCAGTAGATTTACGCACTCTAAATATTGAACAAGCAGAGGAACTAATAATAATATCGTGTGGCATTTTTGCCGGGAGATTCTTTCGGACTGTTTCCGGGGCCAATTGAATCTTTAACCTTGTTTCAAGTAGCTAGTGTCGATGCACACTAGCCCAGGGAGCCGACGACTTTACGTTCCCTCCGAAGCACCGTGAACGGCTCGTATCGTTGTCCACAGAGGAACTAATAATGTACCGTTGCAAGTGGATGCAGATTTTTATGTCAGGGAGGACTCACCCAGGGTTGTAGTGCTAGAAAGAAGAATAAGAACGATTGCTTTGAGCCTACATATTTATTCCATAAATTTAAATATATAGCTTTAGCTGATCCATTAAGAAGCTAGATAGTGATTCTTCATAGTTTTTAATATAAACATCTCATGACATAACCATATGAAGAATAATATATTTTTAGTTAGTTAAGGGTAGTTAAAGATTACACATCTACTCATGTGCCTTCTAAGGGTCGAATAAATCGACAATTTAATAAGTTTTGTTGTTAGTTCATGATCCTGAAACTTCATATTTAACAAATATGGTAGACCAACAAAAATATGAAGTGCTTATGACCAGCATTGGGAAAAATAGAAATAAATTCCATTAAAACATCTACGGAGAAGATACAAATGACATAAATGAAATAAGAGCGATAACACAACACTATTACTCAGATCTGTATCAAGACAAACAACCACCAACACAAGAGATTCTTTAAAAAGAATATCTGAGCTACAACCAGAGATTAGTAAAACAGAAATATAAAAATCACTTAAAGAAACGAAGAATACCACCTTGGATCAAAACAATCCAGATCCACATTGGTTAGGACCGATAAGTTACAACCACTAATTGACCACCTAAATAATAAATTTTAAAGCATTCCATTAGATGAACAGATGTGCGTTTCCAAAGCCAGGCATTATACAATGAAGCACTACATGCCTGTAAAACCTCGTAAGTGGGTTACAAGCTTGTTATTTTATGTGCTCTTAGTGGTTTTTCATACAATATTGAAATCCGCACTGGTGCTGAAAACAATAAAAAGTTTAGAGTTTTAGAAGAACCTGACCTAGGAGCAAGCGCCAACGTGGTTGCAAGATTATCAAGAAATATTTCTGATGCTCAACATTTTGTTATCTACTATGACAATTATTATATGCAATATTTAGCTAATAGGAGAATATAATCATTTAGAACAGTAAGGCGAAATCGCATTCCAAACAGTAAATTGCCACCAGAAGTTTCTGCAAAGAAAATGAACCATGGAGATTTTGTTGAATACATAATGTGATTTTGAAGCAGTAGAAATATAGTCAGTTGCATGGAAAAACAACAAAATAGTGTGTTTATTATCAACATATTCTGGCGAGTTACCTAAAGGAGAAATTGAGAGATATAACAGAAAGACAAAGCAGAGAGTAAACATCGATTGTCCTAGTGTTCTTGTAGATTACAACAAGCATATGGAAGATGTCGACCTTATGGATAGCCTCATTGGGCGTTACAAAATCAAAGTCGAATCCAAGAAGTGGTACATAAGTCTTTTTTATCATATGCTTGGTATGACTATTGTAAATTCCTGGCTTTTGGGCTGGCCATGCCTAACTGAAAGAGGAAGTGAAGTGCCTTTGAAGCTTGCCGATTGTCGAGGAGAAATTGCAAATTGTTTGTGCGATGTTGAATTCAAGAGAGGAAGGCCATTCATCATCACGTAGCGCTACAACCCTGGGTGGGTCTTGGATGACTGTACAACTTTTTTCCAATTTGTTCGGTCTTCAATTAACTTAGGGTCAAATGGAATGTTCATTTTCCGGAGATCTGCTTGGATGTTATCTCTCCATCGCATTCTGGGACGTCCGAGTGGTCTTTTGCCTGTGGGAATCTCTTCCCATACCAGTTTTAGCAGTCTATCGTTATGCAGTCTGTGCACGTGGCCTGCCCATCTTAGTCGCTGTGATTTAATTTCTTGGACAATATCGGCGTCATTGTAGAGTGCTTTTAATTCGATATTGGTTCTGATCTTATACTGGTTTGTGGTGATGTCATGGCGAGGTCCGAAAAGTATTTTTTGTCTGAGCTTTTCTTCGTTTGCTTTGGTCATGGTCCATGTTTCGCATCCGTATGTTATTACAGGTCTGACGATGGATTTATAGATTTTGATCTTTGAACTTCTTGTAATATTTCTTGATTTTATGAGCTTATCCAGTGCCAATAGACAGCGGTTAGCAGATTGGATTCTGTCTTTTATTTCTTCAGTAACATCGTTGTCAGCTGTGATTACGGCCCCCAGATACTTAAAACGTTGTACTCTTTCAAAATTGATCGTCACATTTTGTCCTATTCTGTCTCTTCGTGTCGTTCTATTTATACACATATATTTCGTCTTCTCTTCATTAATCTTCAGCCCTACTTCACTTGTTGCTCCTTCCACCCTGTTGAACCTTGTTGTTCCACCTTGAAGGTGGAAGGAAGGCCATTAAATTTGAAAAAAGGCATTATTGAAAAAATCAAGCTTGATGGACAGTCACACTGGCCTTTATATCAAAATGTGAGACAAAGATGCAAGAGCCAAAATTGTACTTATTTTTCATATCCACGCTGTCCCAAATGGGGCTTTATTTTTGTCTCAATAAAAACAATAACTGTTTTCATTATACAAACAACTTAGTTATTATGAATTATTGTATATTTTAAACGCTTTGTATCATTCATGCTTCAATCCTTTTTTTTAGTAAAGGTTTTTGATTAACTAAATGTTTTATATGAGGTACTTCGAAAGAAGTAGAGTGTAGAGAGACCCATTTGGTATTTATAGACCTTGAGAAAGCATATTATGATAGTGTCCCGTTAAAGAAAATGTTTGAGGTCCTCGAAAGATCCGGATTGGATTCGACGTATATCCGAGCGATATATAAATTGTACGAAAATGCAGTTAGTTGTGTAAAAATTGGAACCAGGACCTCAAATGAATTTAGTCACTAAAGGCCTAAAGCAAGGATGCTGTTTGTCACCGACACTCTTTAAAATATACGTCCAAGAAGCATTGAGGAATTGGAGAAATAAATGTAGATTTATGGGCATCGAAGTGGGACAAGAAACTCTGTATACATTATTGTTTGCAGATGATCAGGTGGTGGTTGCAACCGATGAGGAAGATATAAATTATATGAATCGAAAATTATTTGAGGAATATGCCAAATGGGGGCATACTGTAAACATAAGCAAAACAGAATATTTAAAAATTGGAGGAAATACCACAGATCTGAGGCTTGAAAACGCAGTCATAAAAGGCTGCAACCAGTATAAATATCTAGGAAGCATCATATCAGCAGATGGTAGAGTTAAGATAGATGTACAAAACCGAATAACCGAATAAGGGAAAAAATGCATCCGAATACTGAATTCATGACTGTGGTCTAATAAAATAAAGATGCATACCAAACTTCGCGTATATAGAGCAATTGTAGAACCAATTACCACATATGATGCCGAATGTTGGACGATGACAAAGAATGAACGAGATAAAGTAGACGTTGTGGAAATGGATTATCTTAGAAGGTCATGTCCAGTATCGAGAATGGAAAGAATCAGGAATGAGGAAATACGAAACCGTACAGGAATTAGGGATACTCTTTCAGATAGAATACAAGGAAGGCAATTACAATGGTATGGTCACGTGATGAGAATGGAGGAGGAGCGGTGGCCAAAGAAAGCCTTAATGTATGTTCCGCCAGAAAGAAGGAAAAGGGGAAGACCACCAAATTCCTGTAGAAGAGAAATTACAAAAACAATGCAATCTAGAGGCTTAGAAGAGGGAGATTGGAGAGATAGGAAAATATGGAGGCTGAAATGCGGGAAGCGGCAATCGCCGTAGGACCCCCGTTATATGATGATGACGTTTATACCCAATACACACAAATATATATTTTTTATGAGAATGCAAAAAATCGCTCATTGTAGGGTTAAGAGCTATCATCACTGGTGATATCTAAATGATTGTTGAAGCAATGGGCAATGCCCATCGCCCTGAATTAATAATGAAATAAGTACTAACAGTCGGAAAGAACAGGTAAGAACGACAGACACCTGAATGATGGTAATGACCACTTACGTAGCTGGGACCGACGGCTTTACGTGTCTTCCTAAGCACATTGACGGTTCCTATAATTTTTAAAAATAAAAATGTCGGTGTCGAGGATGGAACTCGTACATTTGGGTGTGATACTGCCACCACTAGTTGAATAGTGGGACGAAAAAATAAGAGACGCTGAGGCATGAAAAATTTGACTTCGTGTACTTGATGAGTTTAGAAAACTGTCATCAAATCAAAAATAAAATTATGTACGTATGTATTTAAATTTTACATTTACTTATACATGACTAACATTAATTGAACCAAAATACATAAAAAATATATAAACAAGTTCTTGATTCCAATGTCTCCGTTTATAATTGTTTTCAATTAATAATGAAAACTTTTCCTTGAAAACAAAAATAAATGTATATTGTTTAATTATAAGCTAAAACATTAACATGTATTAACACTTAGATAAAATTGTATTAAACTTCAAGTAGTATTAGAACCTTATAGAAAAATAGTGTCCGATAAATCTCTTGAAGTGACGGAAGCTTGTTTTATTTTGCAACATGGATGTGATAACCTTTCTCAGTAAGTATAATAAGTTGTCAAGCGTGGTTTTGGTATTCATTTGTGAACATATAAATATGTATATTCTTCCGATAATCTTTATAATTAATTCCCATACAATTTTTCATAATTATTCGGTTCTTTGGTTTTATTTTTAACTATAGTTTCATATTCTTCGTAGTTAACGATAACCGAAATATACGATAACAGTCCTGTTAAACAGGAAATAAAGTCATAAAATATCAGCTGTGAATATGTATTTCTCCGCATTAAAGGATCAGTTAGATAAATGTGATGATAGCGTAATTTTATAAACTTCTTAGGGTGCCTGTCCGTTCCGGACGTTGGTGATCATTCTGGCTATGATGACTTTGTTGGTTGCTATACGAAATAGCTATGTTTAGGTCTTTCTATACCATGCTCCTTCTTCGTCCTGGGGTCCTTTTTCTTTTAATTTTACCTAGAAAAATTCATTGGAATAGCTAATATCTGCCTTGATTTCTTATTATATGTCCCTAGTACTACAGCTTACGGCCCTTCACGATGTTGACTAAGTCAGCGGTTGTGTTCATCCTCCGTGGTACTTCTTCATTGGTGACTTTGTATGTCCATGGTATCTTCAGGATCCTTCTGTATAACCATAACTCAGAAGCCTGAAGTTTTGATAGAGTTTCCGATTTTAATGTCCACGTTTCTACTCCGTACAGAAGCACTGAGTACACGTAACATTTAAGAAGCCTTATTTTTGTTTCTAGGGTGAGGTCATGGCTCTTGAACATAGAGCTCATAGTCAAGAATGCACTTTTTTGATGTTACATTTAATCTCTTGGATATTGTCCCATGACTCATTGATTATAGTTCCCAAGTAGTTGTACTGTGAGACACGTTTAATTCTCATTTGGTTCCTTGTTTGGTTCACATACAAATTTGCTCCAGTTATGTTTTTCTTGCTGATGATCATTAGGTTGGTTTTGCTAGTGTTTATATCCAGTCCATATGTTCTACTTGTTTCCGTTATTTTGTTCATTAAGTTTTGCAGCCCTTCTATGGTATTGGAAAACACTATTGTATCATCTGCATACCACAGGTTATTGAGCTTGACTACATTTATTGAGATGCTTTTATCAATATCTTTTACTCTTCACAAATGTGCTCTGAGTACAGATTGAATATCTGTGGAGCAATTATACATTTCTGTCTTACTCCCCTTAAGATTTTGACTTTATCTGTATATTCTCCATCTATTCGGAGCACCGCTGATTGATTTCAATACAGGGTAGCTATTATTTTTAGGTCTCTTCCATCAATCCACCAGCAGCTGCTGTAGTGGGTTCATCAAAAATAAAACTCTTGTACTAACCAAGGCGTGGATCAGAAGTAGACCAGTCTTCTCCAAACATTTTTTTCAAAAGTTTATCAACATCTTTAGTCTTTTCTTTGGTTAACACATGATGAAGCGGTATTTCTTCCAGTCTCATTTGTTTTAGATTCTTTTTTGCTTTCTTTCTCAAAGATACAAAAGACTTTTTCATATCTGTAGTTTTTCAAGCCTCTTACCAACACAATCGTTTTTTAAAACTTTCAAGTGTGTTCAATTTCTTCTTGTATCCGGTAGCGTATTTCAATTCTCTTCAGTTCACTAATTGATTGGATATACTTATAGTATTCACTTAGCTTCTTAGTATCAAGTAGTGGCCAATCTTCTCCTAGTGCTTTTATCTTGCTTATACCACTGTAGATGTCATGGTATTCCTGTTTAATTAAAATTATGGTTTTTTAAGCAAATGCTGTTCTACTCTTCCAAAAACACCGTCAGCGGGTAAAAAACTATGTCTGCGTACAGGAAAATACAACAAAATCTTTTGGATTGATGTTTTGTGTGTTTATTTTGAGAAACACAACCATCGCTAAGCAACCTTAGTACAGAACAGTCCTGAAAATCAGCTTCTGTCAAATAGTTAAAGAGAGCCAATGATATTTCCAGACTGCCTTTTCCTGCCTGCTCCTCTGTCCAAATATAGAAAATGGGGTTTTGAGTCTTCAGATCAGTAATACAAAAGTTATAAAACCCAAACAGAATGAGGAACATCCATTTTCCTGTACTCATAAAACGCCTTTGCTCTTCTTGAATGAATTCGATTTTCAACCATTAGCTGCACCTTTTCAGCAGACCGTGCTGGTGCACTTTTAATTTGTTCTTTGAGAAGGCAACACGTACTGCAAGTATCGCAGGAGGTGACTTAACCCTATATTAAACTCGTTTATAAAAATCCTCTTAAACATACTGAGTTTCACTTTAAACTCCTGTTTATACTGATCATTATACATTTTAATTTATAATGATCAGTTTTTAATACTTTACTCACTACTCAGATACAATCTTTTGGAATTCTTTCTGTTGTAATGTGATTAGTTCCTCTGAGCTTTTTTATGTACTCTCTAACACTTTCCTTCCTCAGATAGTTCTTATTAAGTTCTTATATACTTCTATACGCACGGTCGGCGTTGGAAATTTGCATGAGAGTGAATCTGTGAAACCATTATATATGTAAGATAATGAGTAAGAGAGAGACAGAAGATATATTTTCTCTCTCTTCCTCTCTCGAGAATAAAAATGTTCCTTTTGTATATATATTTAATATTATATATATTATATATATAACATTGTATATATATAATATTATATATAAAATAATATGTAATAATATTATTATTTATGTGATATGTTTTGTATTATTTAAAATTAAACGTTTGTAATTATTTTAGGCTTTTGTATTTCAAAATAATCACTGTTACCGAGAACTGTCAATTTTGAAATCCGTTAGTGTCATGTCTAATTGGCAAATCCTTTACGTGTTTGGTTCATACGCTGGTGGTTGTGAGTTCGACTCCCAATTATGAATTTCCTTTTTTATTTTTGAAATATTTAAAAACCTCACGTTAATCTTATTAAATATATGTAATATACGCAAAAAACATAAATTTTAAAATAAAATGAAAATTTACGACATAATCCGAGTTGTTGGTTTTTTATTTTTATATTCGTAAAGTAAGTTATATTGGCAGTTTTAAATACCTATGATTATTACATTTTAATTTATATTGTATTATTATATTGAATTACGTTGCAGTGTATTTATTGTATTGTAATTTTTATATTAATAACAAAATAAACAATGAATTTTACTGCAGAGTATGTGTAATTTTTTTTTTTGCATTTAACTCCTTTTATACATTATATAAAAATAAAAATATATATTTTCATTAAAATATTGATACAATCCTTCATTTACTATACTCCTATTACATGTCAAATATTTATATACAGAAAACGATGCACCATATACCTGTATAACTAATTATTTTTCTCTTTCTGCTCTCTCTTACCTATAGCATTACATATGTAATAATTGTGCAGATTGACTCGTATAAAAAGTTTTAACGGCGAACGCGTGTATAGAAGTATAACTTCTACCGGCACACCCGTTTTTTTTGGTAGTGTCAGCTCCTCTCTTCCCTTCAACAGAAAACCCAAAATGCACTTTTTTGGCTATATTTTTTATTCTAGTTTCTAACACCAATAACAGTGCGAAAAAATTTTAAACATACTCTCCGAAGGTACTGCGTGGGAACAACAGCCAGATTCTACGTCTCCTCGGGTTGGGTTTGGATATCAGAAAGTAGATGATGGATATGTGTCGTATTATGTTCTGTCACATCGTGAGCTAGTTGCACGACAGTGATCATATTTTTGAACAATCCTTTACTTGCCTCTAATAGGACGGCAAGAACGAACATAACGTACTATCATTAGAAAACTGGCAAGCGGACATTTAATATTTTTACAAGTTTCAACCAAACATAAACCATGGTACAATGTGTTCATTGTACCATGAACATAAACTACAAGTATAAATTCCAAACCTTATCTAATCTACTGATAGTTTCTTTTTTCTATAAGTTTTCGGACTACCGCTATGTATCTTTAGTATTCTTAAACTTATCCTAAGATATTAATTTGAATTTGAAATTTTTGCTAACTTTATGGCGCATCTTTAACGTGAATTCTTCTTTAGCGCTTAAGGTATTTTATTATTATTACCTATATGAAAATAAAGTTTTTTGGACTCCAGTACGTTTCGTTTCAGATTTATCACAAAAAGATAGACAAACCGGCAGGTGAGTTCAAGAAGCTTTCGGGTCCTTAATAATGATAAAACAAATGTTTTTATTTCAAATAATCAACTGAATTATTTTTAACGTATCAAAGTTACGTCTGAATATGTATCTCTATAATAGTAAATATTTGAAATATTTTACAATAGGCAGGCCCTGCAGTAATAAAATAAACAATAACAATAAGTAAATATTTTAATATTAAATCGGAGACACATTTATTATGACTTAACGAGTTTTTTAAAGTAGATTAGATAAGAGTCGTCATCAAACCGCATATACTTTTATCGCTTTCTGCTTAATATGTATAATGCTCATCAGTACATTTATATGTTTTTACCTAAATGATGTGATGTTCATCTTTTGATGAATTTTAAAATTTCCAAAAGACATGTGTGAGATATTGGGTGACAGTTTTTATACCATTTTGGGTATGTTTATTATTTTTTGTTTTTTTTTAAGATTAAAATCTTTAAAAGAGTATAATACTCTTTTTTCAAAACTAAAATGCAAGTTCTAAAGGTCAATGAAAGTCATATTCACGCAATTGGTGTATCCAAAATTGCTCTCGTAATGTGCTATAATCCTTTTAATATGAAGCCATTTAGTATATAAAACAATTTTATTCATAGAATTTTGTTTTTCAATGAAGGCACTGTGTCAACACTCTTTGAATTTTTTTATGTAAATATAACTTTTTACATTCTCATTCACTTTGTCATATTTGAGTGTTATCCCGGTTACGAAGATCGAAAATTCATTCATTATATGACTCTTTAGCCCAATTCCAGCCCTGACCTCCCTCAGTAAACCTCTCCATTCCGGTCTGTAGCCATTCTCCTCCACGACCGACTTCCAAGTAGGGGAGAGTGGGGGGATATCGACCACTTAAGCGCTATTAAAAATTTTAAGTAGTAATCTTTGTAATAAGATGACCAACATGGGATATGTGCTTTTTTACTTTATCCAATATGAGTTTTTTCAATTGGTAGTTTTTCAAGCAAACAAATATATTTTTTATAACGTACTTTTTAGAGAGGAAAAAAATCAGGTAATTTCGACCGAATTTTAATACTTGAACATTATTTTACAGTGAGCATGGGTCACAAATATACACTGACGCTTTTTCAGCGCTAGTACTGTCAGCGTGGGCCCAAGTTGCACAAGAACAGCACCATCACCGATGGCATTATCATTATATCTTCTTCTTTTCTCTTCTCAACTGTAGTTTTCCCATTTTTTGCAACTTTTCTTGTAATCTTTTGTATTTTTCTCCTATTTTTGCTTTTTAATTTCGAGCTCAGCTTTTAATGGAGTAAGTAAATGTTAACATTTACGAATATTGTCTTTTTCGCTGTAAAATTTGTAGCATTTTGAGATTGATAATATAAACATTTTTAGTCTGTTTGTAATTGCACAATTGTTTATATCGACAAAAATTTCTTCAGAGACTTCTTCGAAACTAAATTAAGAATCGGACGAATTTGTTGACAATCTGTTACGTAAGACGTTCAATCTTTCTGGAATAATTTTACTTGTCTCAGGTTGTGGGGAAGGAATCTTATGATTTGGTCCTGGTCTGAAGAAAGTGTCTTATGTTTGGGTTATATTGTTTGTGAAAGTGTTTTCCTAGTAAGTAAATAGTAAATTTTCTGGAACGATCTTCATTATTTTCATTGATTGGAAAAAATCTTCCACACAAAACGCATCACGATTGATGGGCAATATTCCTGCACTCTTGAATCCATTTAAAGCTTTCTCTCTCGAGGTAACCTTATTGGAAGCATTTCCTAAAAGTTCGGCTATATCTTAGTTTATATCTTTAAGCTATATCTTTGAGTTTTTCATACTTTCTACTCTTTATGTACTTATCACATTCTTGTGCGGGAATGATAATAAATGGATGATTATCAAGTATTAGAAGAATAGGTTGTTCTTGAGTAGCGCTAGCAAATTTTGCGAAGTGCTGTAACCATTTGGTAAACATTGATTCACTCTTTTGCCTTTGTCCCGTTGTGTCCTCTACTGCCTCTATTATTTTTTATGTTGTTCCAGTCAGTTTCTATATCTTCAGTTTCGACCGTTTTTAGTTTGTATGCTATGTCTTCTGCGTATTCATTACTTACTGCTTCTGTTTTAGCTTGTCAAGATTTCAGATATTTAGGGGAGAGTAACATAAGAAAGGACACTTTTTTTGTTCCAACGAATTTTAAACAATCATTAAGGCAAATGAAAAAACAAAATATGGAAACAGAAACTTTATAACATTGACAAGAAACATTTTCATAGATAATATGTAAAAAAACAAAACTTTTTTTTCTAATTTAAAATGCAAAAAACTTTGCAAATGTCCCATTTTAGGCAACCTATATCCTAAAATGGGACATGGGGTTACTCAAAAAGGGACACTAAGTACAACAGTTGATACATGTGAAATAAAGTTCATCTAAAATTCCACAAGTTTCATTTGCCCAAAGGCAACAGTTTTTGCACTGATACCAGTCCTCTTTGCTAGATGCGTAAATACATTTACACACTGCACACAACTCCTTTTCTTCGCGCTCTTTTTTTTGTTCTGAGTCTAGCTTTCTTTTGCCTTTTCCACTTTTATTTTTTGTATTTTCATTCGCTTCAAGTTCATTTTTATACGGAGACTCAGTAAGAATGGTTGATGGTAGGGACCTATTAGAATTCATTTTCTTTTTTCTGCTCCGGGCTACTGGAACAGGACTTATCTGCAATATGCTGATATGCTTTTTCTGAGATTTTTCACTTTCGTCCTGGATTTTTGATGTTGAAGGTTGTGGATTATTTAAGATTCCGGCGTTTTCCTTTGATTTTTTCTTATTCGGGATATTTAGTGACTGATCTTTACCCAGAATGGACACTTCATTGGTGTTACTTTCAATAACTAGAGGGGGAGGGGCTTCAGTTCTGTCGTTTTCTTCCAAAGGTAATTCTGTCGTTTTACTTAGGGCAAATTCGTATTCCTGAAATATGTCGGGGTTGTATGGCCATATGCCAGCTGCTCTAAAACCATTCATAGCAGTTTTAACAGAGGCTGCCTGTGAAAAAGCATCAGTTACCGCTGCAGCAACCTGATATATGCCAAAAGTACGTCCAGGGTGGTTTTTCATCCATCTATTTAGCCCAGCGTCGTAGAATGTCATAAAAGGTTTAAAAAATGACACATCTAATGGCTGCATTTTGTGCGTGCAATGAGGAGGCAAGCTTAAAAGGATAAGATGGTTTTCTCTTGCAAAATTGATTACGTCTAAGCTTTTGGTGTGCGAGACATGACCGTCTAATATTAATAGGACTGGTTTTTCGGCAGTAGGTCTTACATTATCCACAAAATATTTCAAATATTTCAAAAAAACGTCGCGGTCCATCCAGCCCTTATCTTGAGCAAATGCTACACTTCCATTGGGAGCATTATCCATAAGCTCAGGTTTTATCCTCTTACGAGCAAAAATAAATGCTGGTGCTAGAAAATTTCCCGTCGCACTCATTGCACAGACGAGTGTGGTGTTCACTCCTCGTTCGGCACTTGTTAGCCCTCCTACCTGTCGTTTACCTTTCTGAGCTAGTACTTTAGACAGCTTTTGTACTGTTGTTACTCCTGTCTCATCCACATTCCATATTCGATCAGGAGACAAATCATACTTGGCAAAGATGGCTTCTAAATTTTTGAAAAATGTCGAGACAGCATTTTTGTTGAAGCCCGTCGCCCTTGCGTAGGACGTTGCTTCTGGTTTTCTAAGAGAAATGTTCGAATGACGGGACAGGAAACAATAGAGCCATTTTTTGGAAGCCATTCTTGTCACTTGGTTGAAGTTGTTGGGGATGCCGTTAATTGCAGCGAAATCGAAGGCTAATCGACGAAGTTCTTTATAGGAAACTCCAAAGAATCTTGATTCCATTTCCAAAACGTATGCTATAATTTCCTGTTCTTGCTGTTCATTGAAAACGCTACGAAATCTGCCCAGATGTTTTTCGCTGTTCTGTACCGTTTTATTTTTATTTCCCGTTCTTCTTGCGAGGGTACTTTTTGGCACATTGTAACGTTCTGCCGCGTCTCTGATGGAAAGCTCTCCTTTATGGACCTTGACAATCGCCTGCGACATATCTGTTTGAGACCACTTGCCGCGATTGGTTTTTCTAACATATTTGTATTTTTCTAAGTTGGGCATCTAGAAACAAGAAAAAATGCTGTTTACTATTCACATAGTAACTCTTTAAATAACCCTACTAACCGATAACACTTTATAAAAATATGTTTTATTTTTATTGTAATGCATACCAAATATAAGAGAAGAAAATAGAATAAGTTACCTAAGATGGGACGTCTCGACTTAGGAAACTTCTTTCTGTCCCATCTTAGGAATAATGAATATACAAAAAAATTTCATAACCCTACTTATCAGCAGTCGAAAATAAAATCATGCAACCATAGCAATATGTACAGTATAAAGTACCTAATGTTATGCCAAATAAAGAAATAAAACGCACTTACATTTTCCGAGTAAAAACACGCCTCGAATAAACCAGAATATTTTAACGAATGGCACGATAACAAGCAACGGCTTCTCACAGGACACTGCGAGATCGATGATGGCCGATATTCGTAAAACTTGTTCATACTGAAGGAAGGTTTCCGCACGGGACGGTAGATGTCAGTAGCCTCACAGAATAGACGGGCAAATTACGTGTCTCATCTTAGGTTACCGTCCCGTTTTAGGTTACTCTCCCCTATTAGTATTTCTTTGAGCTTGCGTTCATATTACTTTCATTTTTAATTTGGCTATTACTAATATCTGGTCTGAACCAGCGTTTGCTCCCCTATATGAATTACTTTAGTGAATAGTGAATTAATTAAATTATTTTTGTTTAAGGTATTTCACAAAGATGTATCAGACTTCTAAGAACAGGTCTACGAGCCTTTAGCGCAGAACGTCCAACGGCAACCGTTGTGTTAATCATAAGTTTCTGTGTTACAGTGTTGCCTTTCGTTACGGCTACAGCATTAATGCCTCTTACCATTATGCTAGATTTAAGCAATGCTTTATCTACAAAAGGTAATTATAACTTTATAATCTAAGAAAATTTGGCTATGCCACTTTAAGTCCGTTTTCTCTTTGTAGCCGACAAAAGGCATGATTGTCCTGACCAATTTTTATTTAAAGTAGATTTAAAAAAAGTAGTTTGCTAATTTTTTAATGCATCACAAATAATTATTAAGTTCTTTAATTATATATACAATAATGACAATGACAATTTAATTTTTTTAGAGTAAAAAATTCAGTTTACTTTACACCTATCTAAGCGCATATAAATTAGTATTTTACACGTCACAGTTTTAACATAAACAATAATGTATGCAATAGTTAATAATACCTACTTACGTAAAATAAAAATTAAAAAGTATTTGTTTAGATTATAATACCTTAATATACTTTGACCGACGAGCGGATGTAAAGTCTATGTTCGTTATCATCAATTAAATGTATTCGTTTTTACCCACCTACTATATAAAACCTCTCTCGGCTTAAGCGCGACAACCGCGTGGTCCATCTTTCCAGACCGTTTAATAATGCGCACGGCTTGTCATATCTCTTTTCCATTTTTTATTTATCTATATGTTTATATTTTATCATCATCATCATCATCAGCCTTTCTCAATACACTGCTGGACATAGGCCTCTCCTGTTTTTCTCCAAAGTGTTCTATGTTGTGCTTGCTGTATCCGTTTTTTTTTTTGTTGCCTTTGTAAGTCGTCTTGCCATCGTGTTGGTGGTCTTCCTCTGCTACGTGTATCGGCTCTTGGTCTCCATTCAACTAGTTTGCGAGTCCATCTTCCGTCCTTCATTCTGGCAACGTGTCCAGCCCATTTCCATTTTAAGTTACAGCTTCTTTCAATGACGTCTATGACTTTGATCTTACCTCGTAGATCTTCGTTTCTAATCCTGTCTCGCAGTGTGGCCCCTATCATTGATCGCTTCATTCTTCTCTGCGCTACTCTTAGTTTTTGTGCATTTTTCTTTGTGAGCGAAAATGTTTTTGCACCATAGGTCATCACCGGTAGCACGCATTGGTCGAAAACTTTTTTCTTCATATTAGTTGGGATGTAACTCTTAAAACCGTTCCTAAGAGCTCCGTATGCTGCCCATCCTTGTATTATTCTTCTGGATACTTCGGTTGTTTGATTGTCCTTACTTATCTTAATTTCGTGACCCAGATATATTTATATTTTATATTTGATTTATATTTGCCCTTGCTGTCTTTCTCGTTCTAGAATTTCTTTCTTTTTTATAATTTTTTTAATGCATTCAAAATATCCTTAAAATCGTTTTTTTCCTCTTCCCATAACCGTCATTACGTCTTCTTCTTCTTTATGTGCCGTCTTCTACCGAAGATTGGCGACCATCAAACGATAGGTTTCTCTGTTTTGTGCCGCATGTATTTGCGGAAACCATTCGCCCAAGTTTCTTAGCCAGGATTTCTTCTTTCTGCCCAAACCTCTTCTACCTTCAATCTTGCCTTCCACGATAAGCTGTAGCAGACTGTACTTATCATTACGGAACACATGGCCCAGGTATGACGCTTTCCTCCTTTTAAAAGTTGTTAACAATTCCACCTCTTTACCCATTCGTCTTAATACCTCTGTGTTGGTCACTCTGTCTGTCCAAGGTATTCTCAGTATGCGTCGATACAGCCACATTTCTAGAGCCGCTAACTTCTTTATAGTTGCTGCTGTTAACGTCCACCCTTCAACTCCGTAAGGTAGCGTAGAGAGTACGTAGCATTTCGTGACGCGCCATCGGAGGTTAATGCTTAGGTCGCGGTGACTTAAGAGCTTTCTCATTTTGATGAATTTGAATCTTGCTATTTTAATTCGGATCTTAATCTCTACGCCTGGGTCCCACTTATCATTTACTGTATATCCCAGATATTTAAATCGGTGTACTCTTTCAATACGTTCGGCTTCAATATTAAGGTCGATATGTTGAATGTTCTTTTTACTGATCACCATAAATTTAGTTTTCTTTCTATTGACCTTCAGTCCAAATTGGTTGCCAGTTGTATTTACTCTATTTAGCATCATATGTAAATCTTCGATGTTATCGGCCAGTATAACAGTATCATCTGCATATCGAAAATTACTTATTGGTACGCCATTAATCTTGATGCCCTCGTTGTACTCTTCCAGTGCCTCTAGAAATATTTGTTCCGTGTACAGATGTAATAGTTCTATGAGTTTGTTATGTTTGATAGTATCGAATGCTTTCTCATAGTCGATAAAACCGGCGTAAACATCTTTCTGTTGATCCAGACATCCAGACAGACGTGACGTCTAACGCTCTATATATGCCTACTTGTTTCGGTGTATAAATTTCGGCTTTATCTTCATTAAATCTATTACATTCAAATACAAATATCTCGGCTGTGTCATTAACTCCAAAGTCAACACAGTTGCCATCAGTTGCTTCTCATATTCTTTCATAGATCTAAGATCTATTTGTTTATAGAAGCTTAGAGTATTTTAACTGCCTTCGCCCACAGTGAAATTGTTTTAAACACAACGATCTGAAACCGATTACTCTGGCAACTGTTTTGTGATCTTGACAACGCAAAAGCATGGGAATTCGCCCACGAGGCGATCTGGCTGAAACTGCTTTTCAATCAGACTAAAACCGATTTTGTTCGAGTCGCAGTTGCATTCTAGTTTACGTGGGAGAGATTTTCGATAGCTTATAAAAAGTTGGAATAAGAATATGCAAACTGCTTCGCAAAGTCAAACCGTTTGGATGTCAGAACTGTCCAAAGTGTAAAAATGGCCACTTTTCAAACTTCAATAACTAAAAAACAACTGAACTTAGTTATAGGATATAAAACTTAAGTATTTTTATTAAAATTCATGCCCCTTTTGGCCGACTTTAAGGCAATAATTTGCATTATAAATTAAAATCAAAAAAAGTAGTTTTACTCGTAATAAAGCCCCGCCGTAAAAATCTTTGTACGTGACCACTACTTGGACCTGTTTGTGCTGCCAAGAACAAGGCGTGAAATCTGAATATGCTCATTCCTATCTTATCCGTACTGCACTCTCAGTGTGACTTTAACTAATGATTTTCGTAAATTACACTGTATATATATATATATATATATATATATATATATATATATATATATATATATATAAATATATATATATATATATATATATTGAAAAGCGAACATTTGAATCTAAAGTTAACATGTCCAAGCGTTTTTTATAATTTTGTAAAATAAGGCACATACAATTTTATTCCATAAATGAATTTCACACTGTATACAAATGTATTTATATTTTGTTTTTTTTTGTTGCAGGGGTGTTTTATGTCATGTACTCACTATTCTTCCAAGTTTCAATTTTGATGTTGGTGATAGTTATACTCTTTGTTTTTGCTTTTACAATAGCAACATTTGCTACAATATTTCATAAATATAATATTATTTCTAAGTAAATAGATTTAGTTATAATTTCTGTGATATTTTTTATTTGATTTACATATTTACACTGTACCTGAAGTAAATAAAAGTTATGTTTATATTTATGTCGATATTTATTATTTTTTAACTAGCAACAGATAATTTTATCTACATATAATGGTCTTAAGAAAGATATTTTCTATAAGAACTTAGGTAGAACGAAGACTTCAAAGACGACGTTAATCCATCATAATCCATAAGTCTTTTTTTCTATAATACAAGCCACACCCAAATTGGCTGAAAATACAGACTTATTTGATCTTCGTGCCCATGCACCATCAGTTATTACAGTAATAGCAGCTTTACCTTCTGGATCAACTTCACCCCATTCTCGTGCTAGACTTTCTTCTTCTTTCCAGCAGCTAACATTATTTCCATGCCTGTATTATAAAAATTGTTAATGAGCTTCTCTTCTATTTACTGCAAAATATTTGGATATTACATTAAGATCATGTAAAGAAGAAAAGAGAAGAATTCTGATTGAAATACAAAAAAAATGTATAGGCTGATTAGACGAAATTCTACGATGTTTCTACATAATACATTATTATTATATAAGCAAATAGTGAAACAATAGTATTGTTATAAAAATTTAGAAGAAAAATGCCACAAATCAACAGAAAATATTTTTATTTAAACAAAAAATTAAATTTACTTACCACTGTTGTACATACAATTTCGCCAATTGACGTCCACTTTTTCGTGGGGCACATAAACGTCTTCATGAAATACCCATTGTAAAAACTATAAACACTCTGGTTTGTCAATAGTCTGAATCTGAATAAATTTTATCCATTTAATAAGCACTAAATTCTCGTTTTCGTTTCAACATTATTTATGACTCTACCGAGAGAGTGTAGAGTATATACCTGGTAGCTAGATATCGACAACAAAAACAGCCTGTATTGACCGAGAGAGATAACTATTAGCAGAGCTTCGAGCTTTTCTTAAAAAAGTTTAAACAAAATAGCTGCTTTGAGTTACACTTTATGTTAAAAGTAAAAACAGATTTGGAAAGTACGAAAAATTCTATAGTGACGTAACTTTTTTATTTTTTCTAATTTAATTTTAAACAAAAAAAATATTCTTTAAACAATTTATTAATTAATAGAGTTAGTGCACTAGAACTTTTTAAGACCTATCATATAAAAAAAGAATTATCTCAATATCTGCCATAGTTTTTGCATTATTTTATTTAAACTTTTACATTGTTTAGGATCCCTTGTCCAGGGTTACGGATGAAGTCCACAACAGCAGCCACGGCGGAGAAGCAGAGCTTCGGTACGGTGCGGATGGCGGAAGTGGCAACCCTCGATTATAGGGTTAATATAGAATCAAAACAGTAGCGTCTAATCCAGAATGGACAGCTACGAACAGCGTCTGACCCCGAGTGGGCGGTTGATATAAAACTCACCAACCCGTCAAGCCAGCGTGGTGTTTTAAGGCTACTCATCCTTCCAACTATATAGACATGGCGAATACTAAAACGAACGGAAACAGTCCCCTGGTGGGTGGAGTATGTTATGCCAAATCCCACACCCAGAAAAGGGTCTGTCTCGTGGAATCTGGGGGAGGCAAGAATTCGCTTAGTACCTACACACAGAATGCACATCGGAACGATGAGGACAGAAGATAATCTAAAAGAGTTGCAAGAAGAACTTAAGACCATGAAATGGGACATAGTAGGCTTATGCGAGACAAGGCTTAAAGGCGAAGAAACTACTCTACTAAAATCAGGGCACACTTTGTACCAATACAATTCAAGAAATAACCAAGGTATAGGAGGCGTAGGCTTTTTGGTACATATGAGAATTGAAAACTTGGTAACTAAATTCCAAGCGATTTCTAATAGAGTTATATATCTGGTAATAAAACTAAATCGTAGATACAGCATTCAAATAATCCACTGTTATGCACCAACTTCTTCTGCAGATGATGAAGAGGTAGAACAACTTTATGAAGACATTATAAGAGCCACAAACTTAGAGAAAACATATTACGTAATAATTACAGAAGATTTCAACGCTAAAATAGGAAAGAACGAAAATAACAACGACAACGAATATATTGGATATTTTGGACTGGGAAGTACAAAACACAGGGGAGATATGCTCGCAAATTTTCTCAGCAAAAAAAACTATTTTGTTTACATTCATACATACATACATACAGTTAACACATTCTATAAGAAAAAGATGCAGAGAAAATGGACGTGGCACAGCACAGACGTCAAAGTAAAAAATGAAATTGGTCTCCAGACCAGGAAAAATAGACACAGAGATTAACAAACTGGAGACCAAGAGAAAACAGGCGAGGAGTAGGCAGACCACAGAAGAGGTGGGCAGATGATATCAAACAAGTTGCGGGCAAGCAGTGGATGAGAATTTCCAAGAGTAGAAATCAATGAAAGCAAATGGAAGAGGCC
This sequence comes from Diabrotica undecimpunctata, assembly GCF_040954645.1. Lineage (NCBI taxonomy): Eukaryota > Metazoa > Arthropoda > Insecta > Coleoptera > Chrysomelidae > Diabrotica > Diabrotica undecimpunctata. Next base: position 158,112,922 of record NC_092805.1, read on the forward strand.
TATGTCCAGCAGTGGACGAATACAGGCGGAAGAAGACATTGGAATTTAGCTACGCCCAGAATAGCAATGAACGGCCTCTTTAATTTTACTCTAGAGTAAAAAATTTAACGTTGAGCAGGACCACAGTGAGATCATCAAAAAAAACAAACTTCTTATTTCTTTTAAAGTTTTATTATTCGCTGACAAAAAATAAATCAAATAAAGATCTCTTAACATATATTTAGTGTTTGAAAAATTATCAATAATCACATATAGTATTGTAAATGTATTATTCAAAATGTAAGTACCATTATTGTTTTTCGTTCTCTTTGTCTTCTTTGTCTCCGGGACTCCGAGTGTTGCAGCAAACTTTGAGGTTGTTGTATAAGTTATCTATAATTTTTTTGTTGTCCATTTTTTGGGGATTAAAATCAAAAGTTTTGAAAGCATCAGGTGACTTTCCAGTAACATCTATTACTCTATTAAGGAAAATATTTATCATACCAACGATTCTTGCAAAGAGTAAATTGATATTAACACACAATAACTCGCTAGATTTATTACTTGGTCAATAACTACCAAACATACATTAAGACAATAAACAGTTCAATAATGCCTAGGAATGTACTTTATAAATATTTTATTTATTTTAGACACTGATAATTCTTCTTTATTCAGCTTTATAGTGACACCTTATGGTCTCTAGGAGACATCGGTGTTGGCTTTTATCAACTCTGTAATCATTTTTTCTAATAGTCCTTGATCAATTCTTTCATGGTTTTTCCTCTCTCGATGCCTAATTCGAATTTTTATTCTTTTTGCTTCAAATACCCTTTAGGTTGTTCTCTCTTGTATTTAATATGGGATAAAATCTAAAATCTGTACATTTTTATGCAAAACTACAACAAAAGATGTATATTGGAGATGATTCACATAAAAAAAAACAAAATTCTATCTATAATAAAAATGATATAAAAGATCTATTCAATATGTATCATAATTTAATAAATTGAGTTATTTTTAAATGCACAATTGTCAGATATTTAAGATACGACCCTGAATCACTCGTATTTTGAAGTAAAACTATTATATACCTGCCATATGTATTTTAGAGTCAGACATCGTCTTTGCATTCCATGTAAAACAACCAAATAGTGTAGACATAAAATATAATTGTGTATTATATAATGTTAAATAAATAAAAGTCCTTATTGAAAATGGCAAATATCCGAAATATATCAGTTATTCTTGATGTTTAATAATAATGTATGCCATTGGGTGACAGTTATAATAATAATTTGCCTAATTTTCTTGACAAAATAATAATGGCTCATTTAGGATATACAAATAATGATTTGTTACTGTTAATTATAATTTCTATAATATAATTTTTTGCTGAGAGATATCCTGAGAAGCCTTGACCAAACCATAAAACTGTAAAATGTTTAACGAACAACTGTTTCCCGTTTGGTCAGTTAATAAGTAAAAGGACCCACGTCGATAATAAAGACATAAATATCCTGCGATATTTTGCAGCTAATCCAAATTCATCTTTACGGTAATGTGAGCAATTGTTATAGATATCGACTCAAACCATTCACAGAATTTTAAAAATGATCATTAGACACTTTATTCGTATACACTAGCTCAACATTTACATCTTGGAGATTATGTAAGACGTGTAGAATTTTGTGAATGGGTTTTAACGAAATGCCAAAATCAAGATTTTACAAAAAAAATTATTTGGTGTGATGAATCGAAGTTTACAAAAAATTTCGTTTAATGTTTTTTGTGCTGTGAAAAATAATAAGATAGTCGCTCTCATGATTTATGACGAAAATTTAAACGGAAAGCGTTACTGCAAAATTTTACAGCAAGTAATTGTACCAGTACTGTACGCTTTACATAATAATGAGACTAACGAGGTTGGGTTTCAGCAAGATGAAGTACCAGCTCACAATATTCGAGGAGTCAGCACATTGCTTGATGAAATATTTATCGATAGACGGATAGCTAATAAAGATTCGTTTTTCTGGCCACCAAGATCCTGTTGTCACCGTTAGATTACTATATTTGGAGATAGTTAATTTATTCGAAAACTGCAAGAGATAGGTACTTATACGCAATACTAATACAGATCAATAGTGAAAAATATATTTTTCTAAAATAATGAATCACATACAGGGTGTGGCATTTGAAAAAAAGGAATAACTTGGGCAAAAATTTAGAATGCTGGTTTTATGCCAATTTTGACAGCACCCTGTATAATAAAAAAGGCAACTTTACACGGTAAACGATAATGCTGTATGTGGTTAATAAGTTCATAAGGAATTTAAACTTTTCTTCAAATTACATTAGAAGATATTGAACTTTATATTATTATACATGGTAGAAAACTGTAATTTTCAAATAAAAACTATTATAACTCAAAAACGGTTCACAATAGATATAGGGAAGTATTAACAAAAAATGTTCAAAATAACGTGAATATTTCTAAAATTAAAAAATATACAGGGTGTCCCATTAAAAAAACGAAGTTATAGGCAACTTCCGGTATAACAGGAGGTAGCAAATATACGAAAATATTTTCATTAAATAGATCACCCTTCAAAACCCCTTCATTCCAATTTTCATAATTCAGTTACCTTTAGTTCTCGAAATATTTCTAATTGGCTGTTTATCTGCCACACTCTGTATATTTATATAATTACATATCTAATTTATTTTTCATGAGTATAAAAAAGGATACAGCCCCTAATATTTTTCGTATCATAACAAAAATGTGTATTGGTAAGAAGTTTAAATACCAAAATCTTATCCCTAAAAATAGATTAATTAAATATAGAAAACTTTATAAACATTCTTCACAAGCTAACCTTCTCTTCTGGAAATGCTTTTCTTTTGCTTTCACATGAGATATTTTATATTCAAGTGCATTTATTTCTTTTTGGATATCTGCGCACTTCATCTGCAATTCATTATTTTTTGTGTTTAGATCATTCTAAAAATGAAATTAATAAGTATTATAAAATATTCTTAAAAAAATATAAAAAATGATCTAAATTACACATAAACAATCTATCAGTTGCATACAAAGTAACAATATTGCTTAAATATGAATATAAGTCCATTGAAATGTTACATTTTTTTGCCTTAGCATGCATTTCTTAGAGAATGCAACTCTACCCCGATAACACAAGATGCAGCTCGTTTCCACAGTGTTAGAGTTTATCACCAGGAAACACTTGTGGCAAAACAATCCAATAAACACTTGCGGCGAAATAAAATATTTACTAAAGAATATAAAGAGGTATGTAAAGGTAAATAATAATATTGTTTGATGAACAATACTTAAAACTGTAACAGAAATAGTGAAAATTAGAGCACATAATCTTTAACTGACAGTAAATAACCAAACACAAAAGTATAAAGAAGTAAAATTAATGCTGAGAAAATATGTTAAGGGAAACAGACATAAACAAAAAAGTCTGAAAACAATTGAATACAGTGAAAATGATATAAAAAGTTGTTTTTTTTAATTCTGCCAAGCAGAAAAGGGAAAAAACAGAAAATAGGAATATGAGATCAGTTTACTGTACAGCTAAATAATTATACAGATATAAAATAAACTACATAATCACTAAACTGTCAGATATAACTAGCTAGTTATATAAAGTACCTACTGCATTTGTCTGTGACTTTGCAACATAACTTTTATTATTCTTTGAAATTTCCTTTATTCTATTGACATTCGCTGTTATACCATCATTAAGATTCTTAAAATGTTCTAAACTAGTTGATTTTAAATCAAGAGTTTTTGCATCGATATTTTTAGATAAGTTTAATTGATATAAAGCACTTTCTTTTAAAAAATTTATATTGTTTTGAGTTTCATTGCTTATGGATGATATAACTTCTTTTATTTCATCTACCGTTACTACAGCCATGGTGATATTATTATTTTTTAATTTTTCTTTTTATCATAATTATAACAACTGTTTACTTTTTGTAGTATATTTTAGATATATGATTTGTTTTTAGTTTTTAAACACTTTTTTCAAACCAAAGTAACGGAGCATGTCAATGTCATTAGAGTTGTAAGGTAAGGCGTGTTCAGTATTTTGGTAATTAATATTAATACCAGAAATTATTTTTGGGAAGATCAGAATGCCCACTCTGGTTGAAAAAATAAGTACGCGCATCTCGTTCGCGCAGACGGAATCAGCCATGTTTTAAACGGAACCAGTAGTGTTCAGTGACATTTTATCTGGTGTGCATAGAAAAATTAACCCGGTTTAATTTATTTACGGCAACTATAGACATAATATGCACTATTTTATTCCTACTTTCAGTTGAAGAATAGATTCAATTATTTCAAATGTACTAAATTATTAATCTCTAAACATTTAAATTACAGTTCTGTCGTAGCTTGTTACAAATTTCTCAATTCGAGTCATATGTTTCCGTTTAAAATATGGGGATCGTGTGCTGACAAACTGTGGCTGACAGAAGGTGGCATCTGAGAGTGGGCATTCTGATTTCTGATTGTTTCTTATTCTGTGGCATGGCCTAGATGTTTCAGAGGATACCACAGAATATTTATTACTCTGTGACGATACCTAATTTGACAGTCAATGAACGCGGTTCATTTTTGACAGACTAGTTTACGACAGCTGTTTTTGACTTTTGACGTTTTGACTTCGTTACACTGACACATTAATCATCATGACATTTATGACAGTAATAGTGACGTTTAAATGGATGGAGGTGTTAGATTATTAATTTTTACTAATATAAGTGCTACTTAAAACAAATATACTGTTAAATTAAAACAGTGAGAAGAACAAATACAAGCAAATAGTTAGATATAATGGCTGGACGAGTACCTCGTTTAGGAGATTATCAAAAGAAAAACAACAGTATATATTACCTGAAAAAAGCTAAGCAGGCTTGTGTAAAAAACGACTTCGCCGAAGCCTATGAAAACTTTGTTCTATATTTTGAAAGTTTAAATGATCCCGCTGAATCTACTTCTGCGGTGCAAACTGTTTTTACGAAGCTCGTTTGCAAAATGGGAGCGGTTTTGGAAGAAACATCCAACATAGAAGAACTCTTGAAATGTTACATTCAAGCTTTAAACTTATTTCCTGACAATTATGTCATACTGAATAATTTGGGCGCATACATGTTCAAGTAAGTTAAATGCATATTTATCATTGTTTATTTAACATCGAAGTTACTTTCATTTTTATCTTTTGTTTTGAAAACACAAACTAATAATTAATGACTTTGTACATTACGATATCTCTCTACATCTTGTTTCCAACTTTTTCTATAAGTTTTCATAGGTCTTCATCTTTTTGTTGGATTTTTTAATTGCTTATTTTGAAAGTGTAATGGTTATCTAGAATCTTCTTAGATGTACTACAGAACAAGTTGTTTTATTAAACAGATTTAATTTCTTTAAGGATTGTATAATTTCGCCAATAAATAGAGAAAACTGTTTCAAAAAAACTCTTGAAAGAATTAATGACAGTATCTCTAAGTGTTAATCTACCATCAAACATATGTATTTGATACAATATCTATGAAAAATGCACCATACACTAATGTAAACAAAGCTAAAGTATGGCTCAATGTACAATTCCACATAAAATTTCTCTGAAACTTTTCATATCAGTAGTCAAAGTTGCTTTACACTTTTAATCTAGGAAATGGTTCCAATGCAGTACAGTAAAACTATTTAGAACAGCAGTAGATAAAATAAAAATAAGCAGGATGATTATAATCTAAGCTCTGTTAAGAGAGTACACTTGCAGAAGTATTATATTTTTTTGTATGTATACTCTACCACTGACAGATATATGTCTACTTTCTAAGTTATTCTTCAAATTTACAGATTCAAGAAGCTTTAAATACTGATAAATTATCATCATCAATCATTCTCTATGCCTTTATCCCTATGCTTCCCTAGATACATTTATGTTTCTATCTTGGGTCATACTAATGTCAATCCCCTTTACCAACAGATCTTCATTGGTCTTCCTCTTCCATTCTCTCTAAGGATTTAAAAATAAGCAATTCTTCATATTAGGTAATTAAAATCTTGACATTGAACCATCTTAACCTTTACTACTGTAATTCTACTACAAGCATCTCAATCTATTTCTCCATTACTTTGTAATACTGATCCTAATTACTCAAAAGTATAACTTTGCACAAACAATCAGTGTACCATCCAAAGGGATTTGTACCATTTGTAGTAACTGCATTTTTAAATAAACATTCTGAATACTCTGTTTTTTCCTACTAAGTTTTATATCACCTATATACATTAAGCACCAGGTAATCTTATTCTGTAGTTTTCCTGTTATCTGAGCCAACAATAATGAAAATAAATAAGGACTAAGCACTGAGCCCTGATGCAATCCTACTTTCACATGAAATTAATCTGATACCTATCCTAACAACGACCATTACTCACTCTCACAATCTTGACATACTCACTGGGAACTCTTTTCTTATTGAGCACCTACCATAGAATCTCCCAATGAACTCTATTACATGCTTTCTCAAGATCAATGAATACATATGAGTGTTTGTTCCTTTATTCCTGTAGTCAGCTGCTTTATACTGAAAATTACACCTGTTGTTAATCCGGCTTGCATAAACCCAAATTGATTTTATTGTTGGTGACTTGTTATTTTATTTATTTGTATTATTATTTTGGTGGCCATTACTGTTACCGTCTCCCTCAGCTCAACTGGTTTTATGTTAAATTCTTCGTTTTATAAACTGTCACAGTACTTTTAGATGGAATATCCCTAAACTAAAAGTCTACATCTACATGTCACTGTGGTGTGTATGTATTTCTGTGCTGAGATTGAAAACTAATAGATAAATTCAAAACTGTGTAATTTTACCTTTGCAACAACTTTATATGGACATTACAAGGCTTACTCGTGATACTATTCCAATTATTATCTATCAAAACTAATGAGTGAAATGTAATTTTAGATTTCTTGTTTATCTCTCTCTCCAGTTCTATAAGGTGTATCTTTTTTATTATTACTTAAATTTAATGTTATATTGGTACAGCATGTCACATTCCTGCAGATATGAAGGACAGGTACTAATAAGACCTAGCCAAAGTCAAGGCTGTTGGAACCATCTCTAGTAGGTTTGACATCAGACATCTATAAATAAAAATGAAATCACAATTATCATAGATCATTTTAACACCAAAGTAGGCAAAGCAGATCTGAAGACACTGTAAGGAAGAACAGTTAGCAATATCAAATCCATGGTTCAAACTACAATCTAGATATATTTATACCCGGAAATTTAACCAAGACTCACCTTACCACATAGTGATGAATAAAACGGAAATGGCATTAAGACTAAAACATACCTTAATGGCAACATTGGCTCGAACAATTACTCTGTAATTACAAAGATTTACAAAATCTTAAAAAAAAAAGAAAGAAAAGAAAAAAAAAAGATCTACAAAAAAAGATTCCAAATAAATAAAATTAACAAAGAGAAAAGCATTAGGACCAAACATCCAAATAGTCAAAAGTCCAGAAGCTCAAGTATGTAACTCACAATGTCCTAATAACAAATTAGATGAAATCATAGGAACTGTCAAATAGGAAAAAACGAGATGGAGAAGATGGTATCAATAACCCATGGTGTAAACTTAAAGATGTTTTAAACACCACACAAGAACAACATCTGAAAATAATTGACAAACCCAGGAGAAAAGAATGGATGACCACCGAAATTCTCGAACTAATGAATCAAAATAGAACACTAAAAAACTCCATAAAATATAATATTAGACAAGCCAAATAGACATGGAAGAAAGAAAGATGCATTGAAATTGAGCAGCTAAAAGACAAACACGATCTATTTGACATGCAGAAAAACATAAAAGAAATTACAAGGGAATCAAGAATACTCATATATAGAGAAACACTCATATACAGACTAGACCAAGATAACAAGAAGTTAATAAATAAATTGAGCAGAAGAACAACAAGTTTGGACCAAATATTTAGAGAAAGTCTTTAATGACAATAGCATGTAACTAGCAAGAGAATATGAACCTATAAATAGCTCAACTTTAATAAAAAGCGAAATTGTTAAGGCCCTAAAAAGAATCTAAACAGTCAAAGCAGCAAGATCACACGGAATATAGGCAGAAATTTTAAACTTTTAAATACAGGTAATATAATGTAATACTAGTATATGCAAACAGTTCCGTCTGATCAACCAAACCCTAAAACTATATATAAAAATCATACATTGCAGTCATACTGAAATTGCAACACCAATATAAGTATGGAACAATTTTTGCAAACCCGGCCTCAGGACCAGTTACTTAAGTGTTGTTTATCCTATTGGTTCTTCCACAAAAATGCAGAGATCAGAGGAAGGAAGTATAAATGTCAAACACTCGGAGTTAATGAAAATTATAGATGCAAACACACTAGAAACAACAACATACAGGTTTTGTTTTACCTAAAGCACCAAGTACAGTCAGTAAGACTAAAAGCAGATTGATAACGGAAACATGTATTAATCTTGGAATAAAACAAGGATGTGCCTTATTCTGTTGTCCTCTGTCATAGAATATCCAGAGAAGGTGACGATATCGACTTGGAAGTTAACACAACTATCTAGATCCAGATCTAGAAATAAGAACAAGGATAGAATTCTTGGAGGTGAAAACCTTGCTAAGCGACCTCAGCCTCAGAATAACCAACAGGCTCATATTTGTCAGGGGTATTCTTTCTTTTTGTAGGGAGTATGGGCTTGGGCCATGAAAGTCGGTACAATGAACCGCCTGGAGAACTTCTAAAAAGAACAGAACTGTTCATGGTTTCAAACTCACCATGGCTACGTCGAATATGTAGTCCCAGAATAGCCCATGCATGTTCTATTGGATTTAAGTCTGCATTTCTTGGGGGCCATGGTAATAAACGAATCCCAACTTCATCCAAGTAATCCGGTATTATTCTTTCTTGCGATGTGCTGATGAGCATTATCTTGCATCAGACGAAAGTTTTCTCCAACAAATGGGGGAAATGGCTCTACATGATCTTCCAAACATTGCGGAATATACCGTTGAGCGTTCAAATTGCCTATTTGAATTGTAACAAGTTCTGTATGGGCCTCTAGGGAAATTCCTGCCCACACCATTATCCCACCTCCACCAAATTGAACTCTCGGAGTAAAACAACATTGCTGATAACGTTCACTAGCTTTTCTCCATATCCTAGGCTGCTCATCTGATGAGTATCTGTTAAATCTTGATTCATCCGTGAAAAGCACCGCACTCCAATCGTCAACACCCCAATTAAGATGTTAGCGAGCGAAGTGTAAACGTTGCCTCCAATGATTTGCTGTTAATAAAGGTCTCGTGACAGGTATTCTGGACCTTAATCCATATTCATTTATGCGTCTTGGAACGGTATAAATGGCAACTGTGTTTCTATGGTTTTCATTTAATCGTTGAACAAGTACTTGTGCTGATAATGTACGATCGCGTATCACTTGTAACCTAAGAAAGCGATCTTCAACTTGAATTGTGGTTCTTCATCTACCTTGACCTGGCCTCCTAGTGTATTGTCTTGTTTACCGAAAACTTTTTGTTTTGCATCAAACACTTTACTTCGAGAAATTCCTAAAGCATTTGCGATCTAACGAATGCTCCGTCCATCATCCTGTAAAGCAACAGCCTGTGCTACTTCTTCTGGTGTCATAATTTTTTTAATGCAAGTTTTAAACAGGAGACAAAAAAACCTACAGCTAAACTTATAATCAGGTACAGTACCACAATAAACTTAAATTAATACTAAGCCAGTATTTCATATTAATAACAAAACGTATGTGTAAAAGTGTTGTTTTTCGCACAAAACATCTAAACAGGTTCAAACAAGAAAAAAACGTTATCGCTAATAAGGCATAAAATACAATTCAAACAAATTAAACAAGTTTTGATCTAAACACCAACAGAAAACAAAAAAATCTGAGTATGTATTCGGTTAATTTTGCACCCTAGTGTATTTTGTCGTACTTCACAATAAAAAACTAGCAAAATGAGTACCAAAAGTATCCAGACAAAAATACTTAAACACAAATTTAACAGCCGATATTATCAAAACAACGATAAGTTAAGTTTTGCAATTTTCAAGCATTGTTCACATGTTTCAAATAACAATGTTGTGGATTGACCACAAGCTATGTAATTCCCACTAAAATATTAAATAATAGATCATTTGATTTTCAACCATCAACAAAAATGTAATATGCATTCGATTTATAATACGATCTGTTTTTAAGAAATTAATTTCGACAACCTTTTGAACTGAATCCGAAAAAAGGTGCCGATTTTGATGTGATAATAAAATTGTGTGTTTGACCTATTTCTGCTGACAGATTAATATTTGCATTTACGAGTATATTATTCCATTTGTATAAAATGTAGCTTACGTCTTGAATATTTATCTTGAAAAGTTTTAACAGTGCTGATAATAAACATTCTCTATGGCAACTTTAGAACTATTTTTATTATCATATTAGTCATAACGTTGGCCTTGGCGTTTTTACATTGCTAACCTGTTCAAGAAAAAGTGCAACACAGCTGTTATCTTTATTTGTTTTAATAATGGAAATAATTTGCGATGGACTCATCTTAATAACCTACACATAAAGCCAATCAAGTAAATAAGAATACTGACAATATCATGGTATAATAATATTGAAAACTGCAAATTTTAGATTAAACGCTGAGTGTAACTAATATTAGAATATTGCCCTTTATTTGGTATTAATATACGCTACACGAGGTCTAAAAAATACATAATAACAAAAAATTTAACAGTTTTTTTATTAGGGATGAGTAAAAATATATTTGACAAAATTAAGAAACGTAAAATATAAACAAAATAAAAATTGGTGCAGAAAATAACGTAGCACAAAATTACACAATGATTTTACGTTATTTTGTCTACACAGTCTGTGCAACACGCTACAATCTGTCTCATGCACAACCAATTTTTGCAAAACTTTTGCAAATTTTTACAGAAACGTCTTGTTTTCCCTTTTTTGTAATACCTACAGTGCCTCTTTTATTGGGAGGGGGATCTGATAGAGCTTTAGAGTTGCCGTATTTAAAAAACTGCAGACTGAATATATGAATGTAAACCTGACGTCGAGGCTCTGGAACCCATGTTCTTTTACTAGCTCCATTCCCAAATTTCTTATAAATAGCCTCCTATTTTGGCTATATTCTGCATCTGGATTATTGAATTTAGTAATGATAAAAGTATTAATATTGTAAACGTTTAATATTCCATAAAAAGTTACTAACGGTCGCCGTTTCGTATTTCTTGAAACGTCATACTAAGAAGCAATTTTATGAACGATGTCTACACCGCATTTTTTAGAATTATAAAATAAAATTATCTCTGGCTTACCACTAACTGGATCAACTGTGTCGTCACGATGAAAAAAATACACCAAGAGGACATTTTTTTCTATGAGGAACATAGGACGAAGTCATCATGTGTTTTCCAAAAGTTTATTCTATCTGATGAATGCAAAAAAAAATATAGCCATAGTTTTTAATATTGTGTAAGCACAAAAATAGCGTTCACAAACGGTTCGCGAACAGTTCTGCTCGCATATGTGTACCCGCCTGTGGACTACGGCTGCATTTCCACCATGGACAATACCCCCTTTACAATGCGATCTAACTCTTACCAAATGCAACAAATTTAAAAGTCCTCACAAATTAATAAACCAAGAATCATTTAACAAACTGTCCTGTTTTTCTGATCATTATCACATCTTTACAGATGCATCCAAATCCACTGATGGTGTAGGATCAGCAATCGTTACTCCAAATACCACATTGCAATTGAAACTATCACCTACTAGCAGTATTCTCTCTGGAGAACTGTACTCGATTCTACAAGCATTAATTCGTATAAAAAACCACAACATCTCCAAAACCCTGATAATTACTGACTCTCTTAGTGCATTACATTCAATAAAACATCTCTATACCAGTAATCCTATCGTTCATCTAATACAACATCAATTAAACCTTATAAACCAGGCAAAACAGAAAATTTGTTTCATCTGGGTTCCATCACACACTGGTTTGGAAGGCAATGAAAAAGCGGATCATTACGCTCGTGAAGCAATACAAAGTACATCATCAATAACAGTGAAAACAGTGTCTGTGCCGGATTTTAAATCACTCGTAAAAAAGAAAGTGCTAAGTGAATGGGGAAATAAATGGCAACAATCAAAATCATTTCTAAACACTATTAAGCCTACAACACAGTGATGGTGTGAAATAAACATTGACCGCCGGGTATTCGTTAAAATGACTCGATTGCTTAGAGGACACAGCAAACTAACTCATGGTTATATTATCGCCAAATCAAAACGCCCTATATGTGATCTTTGTAACTATAATATATCCATACCACATATTTTGGTAGATTGTCCCAAATTTATTAATGAAAGAAACAAACATTCAATACCTGGAAATATCAAGGATGTTTTAGGAGATAATTGTAATCCGAAAAACCTCTTTAATTATCTAAAAGATATTAATATTTTAAACAAATTGTAAATGAGTTTAATTTACTTATATTAATATATAAACAGGTTTTACTTTAGTTACTAATAACACCATATCTTTTACAATAATCTTTTACATTCATTTTAACGTCTTTTCTCTATGTAAAGGGCGAAAACGATAGTGTTTTCAAGGGTGGACCGCAGATGCATGTCGGAATAAAATATTATTCCTAGCGTTGTTTAACAGCCTCCAGTAACCAGTAAGAGGCTTTGAATTTGCGGTTCACCTAATTTGCTATCAAAGAGAGGTCTCCCGACTTCTTGTTACTTCGTATAGATGCCACTGCTAGCGTACCAGGCTGTTATTTTAACTATAATGGCCAAATACTAGACTGCATGTTCGAGAATTATCGAAAAATATTACCCATTTTTTTTTACATTTGTAATACATTTTTATTTTGTTATTTAAAGAATATTTTCTTTTTAGAATATCGGAAGTAGATATCGCTCGAAGATATCTAGAAAGAGCAGTAAACGTCAACAAAAATTACCTTCCCGCAGAAATCAATCTGATGCGCGTCAAATGGCATCAAATACCAAGATGGCACTTTAGGATGCTTAATGACAAAGGTAGAAATCTCGCCTACGACGAAGCCATCAGAGAAGTAATTGAAAACGGATACAAAAATGTTATAGATATAGGAGCGGGATGTGGACTTTTAAGTTTGATAGCTGCGGAGATGCCCGGTACTTCTGTCATAGCCATTGAAGAAAACAAGCAGCTCTATAATTTATGTGTAGATATTATGAAGAAAAATGAAGTTTCGAATGTGAAGGTTCTGCAATGTTATTCATTGGATATTGAAGGTAATAATTTAAATAGTGTAAAAGAATATCTTTTTAATTTTTTCCCTTTTAAATTATATATACTTTAGAACATGCTATGATTACAATACCAATGTTTTATCTTTTATACTTTTTGTAAAAATAAAGTTTTATCTTTAAATTTTTTTGCGAAGAGACCGATTTGTGAAAACCGGTTCGTATAGAAATTTTTAGTTATTATTCCTCAGTCTAATAATTATTGTATTCAGTGTAAGAAAATGCCTCGAGTTTAAAGACACCAAAATTACCACCATGTTAGCGATTTTGACAGGGTTAGAATTATTGCGTATAGAGATATGGGTTTGTCGTATCGCGAAATTGGCCGTCGTGTTAATTGTACGGCAATGACGGTTATGCGTGTCTGTCGTGGGTGGACAAACGAAGGAGAGGAACACGAAGAAGACCAACTGGTCAACCGAGGCGTACCACAGAGCGTCAAATTAGGCGCTTTAGATTACTGGCTCTGCGAGACCGTTTTGCTACTACGCGTCAAATTGCTGACCAATGGTTTGGAGTAGTAGGTAGACCTGTTAGTATGCGTACACTATACCGTCGTATTCGAGCCTTTGGACTGGTTTCATTCCGCCCACGACTAGTGCTTCCTTTGTCTGCAGACCACTGTCATCAACGTTTGAATTGGTGCAGAGAACGACAATATTGGGTGGCAGAATGGCGTAATGTAGCATTCAGCGAGGAATCACGATTCTGTTTAGGAATGCATGATGGTCGTAGGATGGTAAGACGCCGCCGTGGAGAGCGACGAGATATCGGGTTTGTTGTTGAGAGGCATGTACACAGTACAGTTGGAGTAATGGTTTGGGGGGCTATTGCCTATGGTAGCCGATCACCACTTATGTTTATTCGAGGTAATATGACTGATGCGCTTTAGGTTGATGACATCTTACACACCACTTTACTGCCTTATCTCGACGGCCGTCGAGACGTCCTTTTTCAGCAAGACAACGCGCGTCCCCATATTGCTCGTCAAACTATGGACATTCTCCAAGAAACTGGCGTTAATGTTTTGCCGTGGCCGTCCCGTGCTCCGGATTTAAATCCTATACAACATGTATGGGATATGATGGTAAGGAGACTGTCCACTTTGCACCATCCTCCACAGACTCTGGCACAGTTAATACATGAAGTTCAAGTTGCTTAAAACGAGGTACCGCAAGCAGACATCGATCGTCTCATTTTGTCAATGCCCTGACGTATTCAGCTACGGGGTCGCCAAACACATTATTATTTTTTTTTGATTGCTTGGTAATAAAAATTCTTGACGACGTTATCATTTCATTCTTGATGTAAATCTACCATGTTGTCAAAAAATTAAGTTCAAGAAATTATTTCTTCTGGGTGTAACACTTCTAATGTCACTGAGTATATTTGCTTATTACGATTGTCATTAGTGTTACAACGTGTAACATATCGTCAAAATATTTCTTTCGTAGTACGCTCCTAATATATTTCTTTATTGATAATACAGAATACGTCTCTGTATCATGGTTCTTTGCAATTTATTTATTCTTAAATCTATCTTATCGCAAAAAAATGGTCGAAAAATAGTTCGTTTAATGTCTCATAAATCTCTCAAATTGTTTTCAAACTACACCTGCATCTCAGACTTCTTTTTTGTATATATTTCAATCGTCAGTTAATTTAGGTCAAGCTCGATAAAAAAATTGAATCTCCTCAAAACAAGTAATTTGAGCTGACGCTTGGTAATCTGATATGGAACCTGCATATCTATTTATCTTTATAGTATTATCTTTATTATCTTTTAATATGTGACTAAGTCAGAAATCATACATTTGCATTTTTTGTCGTTATATTTTTACTAACAATCGATTATAAAAAAGGTTTTATTGCTTTGAGTGTACAAATCCGTTGAAACGACGTTGTTACGACAATTCCCTATAAATTGCAGCTTCTTAACAGTAACAAACTCACTCTAAGTCAGAAGTCTTCACGCATTATTATGCCCCGATTAGAATGGGTTTTAAATATCATAAGATATTTAAAACCCATATTTGTCTTTACGAGAAAATTTCTGTTAATGTGACAACGCTGTAAACGTTGAATACGTGTTTAAGCAAATGATATAAAAATGTTTCACTTTTCCGTAGTTTTAACACAAAACCTATACTTTCCAATGAATCGACATCAATAAAACTTTACTGTGAACATTTTTTTTGTATATTAAGTATACAAATTTCAATTTTTCATGTTAGTAACACGCTTTTTTGTTCTAGAAGTTCTAGATAAATGCAATTTTCTGGTTACGGAGGTGTTCGACTGTGGATTGTTCGGGGAACGAGCTCTAGAAACCATTTATCACGCATCAAAAATGTTACGAACGGAGGAAGACTATAAAATAGTCCCGTGTGGAGCCAAATTATATATTACAGGTACGTTTCATTGTATGTAATAACCTTTTATGTTTGAATATTAAATTAAAACTACTAACAGTGAGAGATATTTCACAGCTTATATTTTTTCTTGTATAACAATCGATCGCAGATACCTTTAAATTTCGCAAAAATTCAGCCAAAATGATGTAATCATCCAAGTTTGTACGACGACGCTGACGGTCTTATAAGTACTTACTCCCACCGTCCGATGGCGCCACTATATCAAGAGAAATTTGCTATCGTGTAGTACATTCTCGCCGACTGTTGAGGTGTGAGGGTAGTTTGTTGAAATTGGGGAGAGCCTCGCTTCATATCAGAAATTCCGGCACAAACTGAGATTAGAAAACTGAGATAAGGGCATCGACCTGTGTTAGGACGACCGTCTCTTAGGATGAAAGTTTTCTCCGTCCTAGGATAAACTGGGATGGACTTAGACCCTAATTGGATGAGAAAATGCAAATATAAAATCTGAGAAAGAAACAAGTACAAAGATAAAAAAGAGAATTGGAATAGTCCCTTGTCCTTTTAGAGGGGTCTCTCACACAAGTAGAATTGATGTGTACATTGCGAAACGGCAAATAAAAATAATTGAAGAGGTATGCTGACTTTATACACACAAAAAGAGCCAGAAAATCCAAATTTAGAGAGTTGTGTTTTAAAATCGTTCAAACTGTTGCGTTCTGCACATACGATGACCTCAATATAACAATTTTGGTCATCCTGAAGGGGGAGAGAAGATATTCTGTTCAATCTAGAACTCGCTGGTTTCCCCCTTTCGGATTGGGTATGTATATTCAAATAAAGAAAAGAAATGAAAACCAGTGGACTGTATAAAATTCTATTTTAAACAAGAAGGTGAAATTAAACATAAATACACATAACCCAATATACAACTATAAATAAGGAAGAATATATTACTTAAAAGAAGAAGAATATATGTAGTACAAACTTAAATATTAATCAATACGTAACGACACACAAAAAGAGAACCATAAACAAACCATAGATAGAAATAATATACAAAAAAGAAATAAAAATATGAATATATATGTCATATAAAAACAAATTAATAAACTCAATGCACAAGTATACTCATAATACACATTATGAGTTAATATTAGGTAATAAACTACACAACGCTGTGATATACATACAAAAATAATAGTGAAATTATTATAATCTAATAAATATACAAATCTCTGTAAAGGTAATAACGTTTAATGTTCTCAATAAAGTTCAAAAGTTCAAAATCGCGACACAATGTGTAATAATTGGGCACCAAATAAACGTACTTAGCCCATGCAGCAACAAAATTATGGTGTATTGTAGCTTACTCCATAAATCATAGCACCAACCGCTATTACCAACGACGTCTTCATCGACGTACACCAGGAACCACAAATTTCATATTGCAACTTTTCTGCACAAACAACCCAGGAATAACCGGGAATAAGATTCCCGTGAGTGTTCCCCTTATAAGAAGCAAAGCTCTGAACAATTTGCTATTGAAATGGGGAAAAACAATTTTAAGGCGAGTACAGGGTGACTAGACTGATTCAAAGAACGCAACAAAAATTCATTCAAATCCATTCGTGGAGAAAGTGGTGCTGTTAATCAGCAAGAAGCCAACCAATGGAAAAAGTTTTTGGAAGAGGAGGATGATTCAGGATATAGATGAAAGAGATATCTCCAATATTGACGAGACATGTCTTTTTATTAAATGAACTGCTCACAAAACACTGGCATTTAAAAACCAAAAATTTCACGGAGGAAAACTAAGCAAATAAAGAGTCACTCTCTTAATTGATGCAAACATGGACGGATCAGAAAGGCTGCCTTTACAAATGATTTGCAAGTCAGCTAATCCTTATTGTTTTAAGAACGTCAAGGCAAAACCAGTGGAATATGTGAAGAGCGCAAGATCTTGGATGACTAGTGACCTTTCGAGAAATGGCTGATGAAATTAGACAAAAGAAAAAATCATAAAAGAAAAAAGAAGTTATTTTGTTTATTGATAACTGTACGGCACACAACA
This sequence comes from Diabrotica undecimpunctata, assembly GCF_040954645.1. Taxonomy (NCBI): domain Eukaryota; kingdom Metazoa; phylum Arthropoda; class Insecta; order Coleoptera; family Chrysomelidae; genus Diabrotica; species Diabrotica undecimpunctata. The sequence continues at coordinate 158,130,832 of NC_092805.1, forward strand.
CTATCCCACTGATGAAAAATGTAAGTTATTTTTTTTCCTTCCAACACGACTTCAGTTCAACGTGTCAGTTCTATGTACCAGGGTATCATAAAAAATCTTGACATGACATATTGACGGAAGATTGAGACTCCCTTAAAATAAAGTTAGACATTCTTCAAGCCTGTCGAATGTGTAAGAAAGCTTGGGACAAAGTAGCACTCGAAATGATCAAACACTATTCCAAAAAAGCTGGTTTCGTAAAAAAGGAGGAGAAAGCAAAAAACGCTAACGACACTTTAACAGAAGAGCTGCTTTCAGTTGACGACATTTCTGATCCTGCCATCTCTTATAAATATTTTGTAAACGTAGTTGAAGACGTTACAGTATGTGGTAAGATAACCGATGCATAGATGATCGCTGAAGTGCTTAAGAACAATGATGAAAAACAAGAGAGTGATGTACACGTGATCAGTTGTGGGGAAAATATGTTCCGAGTGCGGCCGAAGCAACGAACCATAATACACAACAGAATAGTTGGTAAGTGAGGAATTTTTCTTTTGAGATGTGGTGCTACAGGAGAATCCACAGAATATCGTGAACTGAAAAAGTAACTAATATAGAGGTAGTTTGATCAGATAAAAGGCATATATCGAGCACAGTTTAATTTAATCTTGCCCAAGTACTTTCGATCCCTAGATCATCTTCAGGGGCATTTCGTCAATTGCGGCCTATCCGACAAGAACAAAATATCATAAACATATAAATGTACATCACACTACACTACAAAAGGACAAACAAACACTTTAAAATTATTTAAGAAAGGCTACATTACTTGCAGAAGCCGGAGACAGAATGGCTCCAGATCTAACTTAAACTGTGCTCGATATATGCCTTTTATCTGATCAAAGTTCATTTATTCGAGCATTCAACCTTATATTTATTTAATATAGAGGTGTTACAAAGAATGAAGAAAGAATGTGAAGTCATAAAAACTGTTAAAATTAGAAAGATTCAATATCTGGGTCATATAATGAGGGGCGAGAAGTACGTATTACTTAGATTAATTATGCAAGGGAAGAGAAACCCAGGACGACGCAAAATATCCTGGCTAAGAAATTTGAGAGAGTGGTTCGGTTGCAGCTCATTAGAATTATTCAGAAGCGCGGCCAATAAAATTAAAATAGCGATGATGATTTCCAACCTCCGATAGGAGAAGGAACCTGAAGAAGAAGAGGAATTTTTAAAATGTCAACTATTTGCCAAACTGTTATATTAACAGTAAATACACTTAGTTTTAAGACTACTGCAACACAGTAAAATACATAAGAAATATTTTAATACAAAATTATATATTCTAAATTTTAAACTTACCACTATTTTGAGCATTAATAGTAAAAACGTCCCGTCATTATTTCTTGTTCACAATAATCTATCTTATATGAAAGCTTATCAGCTTTCTACAGACTATTTAGTTGTTTTGGCATAGCACAATCACAATACACAGCAATAATTAGTTTTTAAAGCTATTAATCTAAATTTAATATGTATTTATAAATACATTTTATTAATATATAATGTATTATGATCAAATTGTGTAAGAAATCAAAACATAAACAAAATTCTTACTCTAAAAAAGCGGCAACACTTTAAACAATTTTGCCACAAGCTGAACGGTCAAAAAATTTGAAGTGTTCCAGTATCAGTTGCGTACAATTGTCTAATATATTTAATTAAAATTTTTATTTTGTGGAATATTAGACTTCAAGAATTATTTCATAAACTTTTTATTATAAATAATAACCAATGTTTTTGGTTATTTAATCAATATAATTCTAAAATTCCCAATATAATGATGATTACATTTTTCCGATTATTATACCATGTTGACGCCTATGAAAGATCGAGCAGTTCCGTATGGGTTTCGTATTATTAGCTGTGTTAGGAAAATTTGAACAACTCTAAGGTTGATGTTCTGGAAATTTTAAATATAAGTGACGTCACTTTATATAAATTGTGACGTGCACGCATATTTGTATGAAAAATACTATAGACGGTACTTCGACAGTAAAAATGACGTAAGTCATTCCATTTTTAGTTCACTGAATATCTTTGATTTTTTCATTACCGAGAAGCAAATTCTAAAAATCAGCTAAAAATTTCGGATTTCTTTGGAAAAATTAAAGTCTGTCTTTTTTCGTTAATTGTAACAAATGGTCTTATTTACAATAAATGTTTTGAGGCAAAATGTTTTATTGTTTTAATGAAGCGTCCTCACTGGGCGATTTTTATCGGTCAAAATACCAATGAGAACACCTGCAAATGATAAAAATCGACAATAATTAACCATTTGGTATAGCTTGCAAATGTTTTAATTGGTATTCTTTGCCAAATTTTGTTGGCCTAGTTTTTTGATTGACAAAATTCGGGCAAGAATAGAAACGAAAACATCTGCAAGCGACAAAAATGTTGAACTATTGTTGACTTTTTTCGTATGCAGATATTTATGTAGGTATCTTTGTTTTTTGTAGATATATTTTTAATTGGAATTTTTGGATAATTCGAATTTTTTTAACGGTCCCATGAGATTCGAATTATCCAAATTTCACTGTACTTTATTTAGGTCTTTGCGGCATAATGACTATACCTCTAAAAGATATTATTTAGAGATCTGTGGCGGCATTTCGATAAAACTATTTAAGCGGATTATGTGGGTATTTAAAAGGCCCTGGGTGGTCAAAAATATAACGGAAAACAGCATAAAATGGTTTCTTAAGAAAAATTAATCGAAAGTACTGAGTGTTATACAAAATTTAGCGAAATAAAAGAAATTTAGACAAAGTGTGACGTATCGGCTTTTCGACACTTTACAAATTCTTTTAAAAATACATTTTTAGATGGTTTGAACGTATTCTAAAAGTCCTTTTATTTTTATAGGTATTAGTTGTGAAGATCAAATCAAGCGACATAAACTGGTCAACAAAAAATCAATCAAATTGCTCAATCTCCAAAATGTTTGCGTCACCGAATACGATCTAGAACCGTACGAAGCAGAAAATTTACTAGATAAAGAAGTGAAATACGTGACTGATATTAACCAAGTTTTTGATCTAGATTTTTATAACTTAGAACAAATAAACGAACTCCTGAGCGAAGACGGGCACGAAAAGATCATCCAACTGAGGTGTATAGAGCAGGGAGTGTTGCACGCGTTTGCCATTTGGTTCGATCTGAATCTTACACCAAATACCTACATAACAAACAATCCTCTCGACGATGATCAGGTCACTTGTTGGGAGCATGCTATTATTTGCTTAGACCATCCAGTGGAAGTTGTGGAGGGAACGATCATCACGGCGAAGTTAACAATTAAAGACTGTGGTTTAAATGTAACATTAATAGAGACTGAACCTACGAATCACACTTGTTTTAAGGTTTCTAAAGAAGTTATAACGTTTTTAAACGATCAAAAGTTGGTGGACAATATAATTGCATTGTTGAAAAAGGTTTGGAATGCGAACACGACGGTAAGTTGCATATAAAATTATAGTTAGAAAGGTCATACGCTTTAATTTTCATATATACATATGTCACATGTCACTCAATATTTCCAGAATGTTGTAGTTACCATTTTCGAAGTCGTTTTACTGATCCTACGCCGGTGAAGAACAGAAATATAATCAGTTACTGTTCCGTTGGGCCTTAATATTCTCTGCCCTAATATGAATCAGGAGATTCTGACACTGATGGATGAACGTACGAAACATAAACACAAGAATGATTTAGAACAGGGTTGGCAGGTTTTAACACATGGCTTAAACCTTGGTTTAAACCAAGGTTGATCAGGGAAGGCAAGTTTAAATCAACATAATTTAAACCTGTGTTTAAACCATGGTTTTTTTATTGATTTTTTTTCTCTATGTTGTTGATATTATCCTAATAATGACAACTACAGCTCAACAAACTACAAATACAAAATTGATGATTAAATTTTAAAATTTTAAATTATTCTAATAATTAAAACAACTAGTTTTACACTATAACCTGTATTTAAATTTTTCTTCATTTTGTTATCTCAACAAAAATATAATAATTCAAGATCGGTCCTGATGGAGATCCCTTTTGAATATCTCCATTGTATTGTATTATTATTCAACAAGGTGGTTCCTCCATATCATCGTTCACTGTGAGTGATGGTGCGGCGATCAGGTGGCTCAGGGGATTCCCAAGTTGATCTTCTGTGATTCCAGCATAATAGTTTATAGTTTTGATTTGGCACTTAGTACTTATTTTACTATTTTTATAAACGTCTGTGTAGTGATTAATAAATTGGAAAAAAGAGAAAATGTCAGGTTTAAGTGGACGAAGACGTGACTTATAGTATGGAATTCCTTTGAAAGTATTAAACTTAGCAGCAGAAAAGGTGAAAGAGCAAAGTGTAAATAATGTGCGATAACTTTAAAGGGTCAGGTATCAAGAATGAAGAATCACTTAATCAAATGTTCTTCTGGAAATAATGATAATAATGATGACATTGAAGGTAAGAAAAAAATGCTTAAATTGCACTGTATTTTCATACTTTCTTCCTATACTATTTAAATGAACATTATTAAATTAACATGGCAAATTAATAATTAACAATATAATTTTTTTATATGTATATATATATATATATAATAAATTTATATTTATAAATTTATAGTTGAATATTCATTGTTTCTATTGTTCCTCCCCATTTTTGTGTATTTTGTATTTGCGAATCTATTAAATAAGTTTTTATAAAAGTATAAGGGACTAGAAGCTTTTCATGTCTTATTTTTTGTTTCTTTTAGCCCTAGCCTTTTGTTTCTTTCTCCTCTTTTGCATCCTTTGCTTCAACGGAGCGAAACGATAGTGCAGGCACTGAAGACAGAGATGCAATGATGTCCAGACCAAGTACTTCTTCTAATCCCCAATCGTCTCAACTGGTAGCTCAAAATCTAAAAAGACGCAAAACTGAAAGTTCTGTGGTATCCTTTCTTATCAAAACAAGTACAAACCAAAAGGAGGCTCTAGACAGGCATACATTTGCTACAAATTCGCCATTTAAACATGTTGATCATACACAGTTTATTCGTCTCATAGTAGAACTTCGACCTGGTTACAAGCCACCTAGTCGAAGAGATATAAGCGGACACTTTCTTGACAATATTGTTTAAGATCTACTATGGGTCAACAACGATTATCTGATTTGGGACTGTTAAGCATAGAGTCGAAACTTGCAAAAACTCTTGATTTCGACCACGTGATCCAAAACTTTGCGGATATGAAAGCAAGAAAAGTTATGTTGTTTCTAACAGTTCTATTGTAAATAATTAAAAACAAAGTTTAATTGTTAAAACTGTTTTAATTTTCTTCCTTCCTGTGTCAATAGCATGAGTGTTCACTATTACATACCCCAGTTTATGAGTTATCAGATTTTTGGGGGGGGGGTGGCGGGTCTCATCCCCGGGGCCGGCCTGGCTCTGGGCGGCCCTGGTAGTACTTAATATAGTACAAAGTAGTACATGTACAATTAGTGATTCTGTACGTGTATGGAAGGAGCTTGAAAACAAGTTCAGAAATATTGTGGCAATAAGAAGTTTATAAGAAAATTCGAAAGTTAGTATAAAATGGCAATGACAGAAGCATATTTTTGAAAGTATCCCGAAATTGACGTTTTACCAATAATTGTAAAGTGTCAGACAAAAAGTGTACCTTTTCAAAACATTTTTTTTTTAAACAGTGTCATTTCAAAAGTGACGATTGAGTGGTAGAAAAGCCACAAAAATATCGACACTAACATCATGCATGTTATTGAACAACTTCACACAGCCCAAGCGTCTTCAGCTGGCGTTGAAAGAATTTTTTCTTCCTTTGGGCTAGTGTAGTCGAAACGTAGAAACAGGTTGGGTACAGAAAAAGCCTCCAAATTGGTTTTTTATTTAAAGTGTTTAATACATGTGCTTAAAATGAAGATAAAGTATATTTTTGTGTTTTCAATCTTAATTATTTTGAACATTTTTATGTTTTTTTTATTATATTAATTTTTTTATATAAATAAAAGTTGTCTTAATCATTGTTTTCATTGTTTATTACTATTATTTTATAAATATTTAATTCATTTAGTCACGTATTTAGATTTATAATACTTTGTATCAAATAAACCTGGTTTAAACCAAATAAACCTGATTTAAACCAAAAAACCTGGTTTTTTTATTTTTGTAAAAAAACCTTGGTTTTTGCCAACCCTGATTTAGAATACAAGAAAATTCACAATATTATTGGAGACAAAATTAAGGAAGTTGAGGAAACGTGGATGAAAGAAAAGTGCAATGAAATTAGGAACTAGATATTAAATACTTACGACAGCTTTAAGGCTCACAAGAAAAACCGTCATAAATTATTCTTTGCGTCAGTTAAATGCAAGAAAATTATTTTTTCCTTTATCTAGAGGATTACTGTTAACACTTTAAGACATTTTGAAAAACACTATCACCGAACAGATGTTTTATCTGACCGTAATTAATCTCACTGAATATAGAAATTTAACTTTATCTCTTGAAATATTCTACTCCACTGAAGGAAATGAGTAACATGAAAATAACAATAAAGAAAGAAGATTAGATGGGTCTCAACATATGGTGAGTCAGATAAGCACCCTCATCACCAATACCTTTTGCAGTTGAAGGTATCCTTCACTTCAATGGTAGCTATTTATGATACATAATATGATGGCATGTGTCCTATTCTATATTTAATGAATGTTTTGAGTATACAAAAGTTATTATTTATTAGTTGTTTATTAATAATAAAAAATTTATTCCAGGTTATAGACAACAATATATGTCCGCTGTTAGGTTTTCTTTTGGCAAAAACTTCCCCATGTACTGTATACCATCCAATAAAGACAGAAGCTGATAAAGCCTTTTTTGATTATGTTTTAAACGTTAACAACATTCCTAAAGAAAATTTTCTCATAGTCAATGAACTAGAAATTAAAGGGCAAAACTCTTGTACTTTCTTTTTTGACACAGTCAACGTTGACGGATCTTTGGAAAACTGTTGTTTGGCGAAAAATGAATTAGGAAGCTCAATATACATTCCGCAAAGTGTAACCATCGTAGTACAACTTATCAGTTCGTCGTATATAGATTTTTGTAATAAAGTGGATGACGATAACGTCTTTGGATTTAATATCGCTGAATTTATCAACGATTATTCCGTAAGTATGAAAAAATAAATATAGGAATGTATAAATTTAGTGCCTTCTGTCCGTTGTTCCCAAATAATTTTTTTGTAGTCCAAAAAAACACAAGTAAAGAAATTTTCACACAGCGATGATTAACGAGTTAACTAGGCTACACATATTAAAAGACCAAGCCCCAAATAGATGTCGATACCAATTTATAGTCCATGCATAAAATTAAAAAATCATTTTTATGAACCTATCTCCATTGTCATTTACATTCTTCTCTCTTTACCTCTTAATGGATCCTCTGTGTCCATTGAAGTCTCCTAACATGAAAATTTCCTTTCTGTCGCTGATATTCCACTCTAGGTTGCACGATGTATATCAACTGCAATGGTTAAGAGTAGTTTTTAGTATTTTACAGCAAATAAAAAAAATCACAAAAGTACTTTAAAAATGATGATATAAAACATTGTAAATCTAGGCTTGATGTTTTGTTTACACTGTCTACCAATAATGTTGACTATAAAGATATTTACAGGACAGAAAAACGCAAATACAATTCTTTACTCACTCAATCTCGAAAAAATTGTTATAAAGAACGAATTAAAAATAGCGAAAATAAAACTAAAATGGCTTCGCAATTGGTAAAAGAGATTAAGGGTAATTCCAAAAATCAAAAACGACCTTCCAAATGCGGTGGTTATTAGTTCCTCAAACCTCGTAAATTTCGCTGATGGCTCAAATGTGCTTTTCTGGGAAAAAACTTTAGAAACACTCCTCATAGTGGCAGAGCAAATTCTAAGCAAGGCTGAACAGTGGTTCAGTGGAAATCGGTTGTTACTTAATACTGATAAGACAGTTTTTGTCTACTTTAGAACCAGCCAGTCACGAGAACAGTTTCCAGATAAAATTAATTTTCTATCACAAAACACGGAACCTGCTAGATCAGTTAAATTTTTTGGTATTCATATTGACCAGAATCTGAATTGGTGGGAACAAATGCAAAATACAACAAAAAACTGAATAGAGCCTGCTGCTCATTAAGAGTGTTAAAGAAACTATCTAGACCAGGGGATTTTACTATCAGTATATTATGCAAACGTTTATTCTGTTATGCGATATGGAGTAATCTTCTGGGGTGCTGCAGTAGATAGCTCAACTGTCTTTATAGTCCAAAAAAGGCGGTCCAGGTGATCTTAGGACTAAAGGCGGGAGAATCCTGTAGAGGCCGATTCAAATCACTCGATATACTCACTTTCTCAGCCATCCATATATTTGAATGTATTATGTTCCTTTTTAAAAATTTTTCTTTGTTTTATCACCTGCTTCCCAATCATGAATATAATACAAGAAGCCTTAATTTGAATTTGCCACTTCACAGATTGTCTATAACAGAGAGAAGTCCTGTATGCCTGTGTTAAATTTTATAATAGTCTACCATCTGACATTCAACAGGAAACACACTATAGAGCTTTTAAAAGAAAGGTTTTTCAACACGTAGTTTGAGCATTTACTACATCTAATATCCAGAAAGGGTTTGAAATCAAAGTTTATCCAATAAATGAAAATATTTTTGCAGAGAGTGAGTGTTTGTCACATATAACAGATCATCCTCTGAACCAGCATACTGTGGGTCGAGAAGAAGTCGATGTTGAAGAAGAGAGGGAACACACGAAAGCTTCGGCTAAAGAAATGTCTCTACTTCCTCTACCTCAAAAGGTCTTCAGGCAGGAATTTCAGAAAGTTCTATTACACTTGAAATGTTGCAATGTTGTAAAATTAAGACAGGAAGAGCAAGAGAAAAGTCACGTATACTTACCGACACTCCAGAGAAAGACGAAATAGCGGAACTCAAAAAGGGAAAACTCTTGCGAATACGTCACCTGAGAAAGTGCGGGCAGGCAATCAAGTTCAAATAGTTATGGAGAAATAATCGAGTACTTAGCAGCTAGAGAGGAAGAATTATTAAATACGAAAGGGGGGTTTGTCTTGGTGAATGGCGAAAAAAATCGTTTACTTATATTGCCGAAATTCCAAATTCTATGGCTAGTAATGAACTTTAATACTTACGCAGAATCTTTAACTCCAACAAGTTTAGAAATGACTCAACTGAAACTTCTGATTTCTTGCGCAGTGATATTGCGTAGTACTACGTAAGCTTCCATATCTGCACGAGTTAATACGCCATGAAGCGCACTTACAGCATTGATTAAAAACTACTATACATGTGTAGTTTTTAATCAATGCTTTAATGATCTATTTAGCGGATATATAATTTAAAATAAGTTTTTCTATGCAAATTTATTCATTCCATTCATAATGTTTATTTTTAAATCTTGAATAAATATCTTGGAAAATCTTTTCTCATTTTTTATTTTTTCCATAACCGACCCCAAGTACAATATATTATATGGTCCACTGATAAGTTAACTGATAACTTTTTCTTCTTCCTTTCGGTGTCATACATTTGGTTTTTTTCTGCTGATATTATCATATTGTATTTCTTAGCTGTTGTATTGAAGACGTGTGGAGTCCGTTTTGATGTTTATATTTGCGACCTTACAATGAAAATGAATTTGTATTATATTTTATGAATAGATTTTATATAGTTGGTGTAAAGTTTTGTTCAAGCTTTAATATTTAGGTATATATTTCCCTTATATACATATTCATCTTTTAGGGATATGAACATCCGAATTTGGAAAGACTGATGTACAAAGAACATTCTCCACCGGTGAAATTTCCTTTAGAAGGGGACGGAGAAAAATCCAAAGATGTAATCGTCACTAGAGGTGGAGAGACGAATGCCTTATTGTTGTGGTACGAATTACAATTTTATGAAGACATAGTATATTCAACTTTAAACAGTATACATTATAAAAAGACTTGTTTTTTCTTTAATGAACCAAAGAAGATCGAATTAGGAGATGGTATCAGTATAAAAATGCAAATTAATGGTACCTATATGAAGTTTTATATTTAAAAAAATAAATGTTTATATGTAAAAAAAATAAAATTCTATTATTTATCCCAACAGAGGTGATAAACTCAGAGGCTCATGACACGTGTGCTGCATTATGACATTCATAACATTGTGTAGAAAATAAAAAAAATATTTAGGCTAGAAATAAATATTTGTTTTTATTGAAAATTGAAGCGAAGCTTTTATACTGGCGTTGTATTATTTTTTTCTCTATAGTAAAACGCAGAGACGAGCGTCACGAAATAGCGCTTTTTCACATCGATTCACTATTCTCGATCAGTTCTAGTCATATATTTATTCTAAGCAGGTTTAAATTAAAAACTACATGAAAAATAACTAACAAAATAGAGACATTAAATGAGAAGTAAAAAATTAAAGAATATCTGTCAATGAAAGATTCGATTCATAAGGATTGTCAGAATTTAAAAGTCATAAATGTCAATTAATAACAATATTGATCATGGTAAATTTAATTTAATTTTTTAAAGTAGGCCAGAGTACATCCACAGAATAATAAACAATCAGAATGCCCACTCTCAGATGCCGCCTTTGAGGTTTTTCAGCACGCGATCGCCATGTTTTAGAAGAAAACACTCGAATTGAGAATCACTGGTGTAATGGTAATGGGTCATAGCACACTACCTCCTAGCATTGAAACTTCCGTGTTAACGAATAAAACAATGATTAGCGCATCACCTAGTGACCGGGAGCGTAACTATATATACATTGCGCTAAATTCAAAAGTTTAGTAATATTGCCTAGGATTGTGAACTCATTTTAAAGTAAAGGAAACTCGATATAATCCTAAAATAACAAGAAAAATCCTTATCATATACGGTAATAAATATTTTTCGTACACTTTTTAGGTTTTCTTGTTATATTGAGACTATATTTATTTTCCATTACATTAAAATGTCAGTGATTAAAAAAATTTAAGAATAAAATATAGAATAAATCCTTTATTTATAAATATTTTACAAGAAATGTTATATGTGTTACAAGAAATATTAATAATACAAGCCAAGTGTAGTATACTCCGTTTGCTATTCCCAGTCCGAACTGTCTAGTGAATTTAGTAATTATTTTTTGCGAAGTTAGTTACTTTTTGGCAGCTAAAAGTGGTTGGAAATTACTATACAACCAAGCACACGTACTCATAGCCAATATTAATACTAAACAAACTAAATAGTAAATAAAATAGAACTTTGCGAATTACCGACAATCAATATTTATTTATCTGCACCATATAATAAATAGTTATGTTAAATTATAACAACTAAAATATATTATTTAAATATATACTATCCAAACTTTCATGGGTTTAGTATACACTTCCACTATTTAAAATAATTCTTCTTTTTTTAAATAAAGAAGTATGCAATAGTAGGATACTTGAGCTATTAATACTGAGAAATAGAAATTGTTGTGTTGTAGGTTTCCGACAATGAATCTGTCAAAATATGCCCGAGCTAAGCGAATGGAGTATATAATTTAGTTTTCTTGTTATAAATTGTTATAAATAGTTTCCGTTGCAGCATTATCGAATTTAGGGCTCTTAACAGCACTCACCCATTTATCAAACATATCCATATAATTTCGTGGACTTGGAAAACGGTAATGCTTGCTAGTAGTATCCATGCAATCTGGAACACAACATCTTTGTATTCCATATAATGTGTTCGATGCCATAATAAAAAATCGTCTAAAATTATACCTTTTTGCACTCCTTATATAAAAATTTTTAAATTATAAAATAAATTATAAAACAAATACAAATATAGCGCCGTATTTGTGTAAACTCATCTTTGAATTGACCACAGCACACTCGCTCCGCGCAGGAACGAGACTAGCAGCGTCATCACGCGAATGGGAGCGAAATCCGAACGTGATTTGATCATAGTTATCATAGATAAAATTACACCTAGATTGGTAACAGGGATGGTTCATTTTCCTGTCTCATATTTTTTGTTAAACAGAGAAACGATTGGACCGATATTATCCTCATTTATCAGTTGTGGTTAATCTTTAATCTCATGATTTATACTTTATTTTATTTTTAGTTTTTCATAACTTCTTATGACACCATTTTTATTTATATTACTGGATAGCGACATCATGGAACAAAATTGCTATCTATTCTGTGGCAAATATGACCATGAGGTCACCACAGATCAGTGGTCTGTGGAGGTCACAGCACAGTATATACATATTTATACTGTGGTCACAGCATAGACAAAAATTTGTTCCAAGCCTGGCTGTGAAGAGATTAGAAACCATTGTGGTTTCCTACCTCCACGATATAGACGCATACGTAAACTAAGGTAAAAGAAGAATTAGGCTAAGCTGCCTGTCATCGCTTATCAACAAACAACAACCACCAACACCAACCACATTATGACCACAAATGATAAAATAAAATATAATACTCCCCAACTCGCAAATAATTTGAATTATGATTTAAAAAATACACCTAATTGGTATAAAAGAAACTACTGTTGATTATAAGTGAGAAGTAAGTTCAGACAATTATGTTTTTTTGTTACTGTAATTTTTTTTTATTTAGATAGTTTTAAGTGGACGAGGCGATGAGTTAATTTGTTTTCTTCTGATAACCAAATTGCTTTACTTTGTATGAGAGTGTAATTGTTACTAATATTTATTTGCGAGCATGCAAGCAAAAATAATTGCAGATTGTTATTAATATATTTTAATGTTACACAATATTTCCACACTTGTAACTATGTGAAATCAAATGATAATGTTAACCACTAAGTATGTACAATTTAGTTGCAACACGTGCGTTCAGTTTTTATTTTTTGGTTCCTGTAAGTTGTAAGTAAGAATGTTGTCAGTTTAACTGTAAAAATTATTATATTATTAAATATATATTTATAAAGAAAATGAAATTATTTTAAAAACATTTTTGAATGTTTTAGTAAACCAAAATGGATAAAGATGATTTCCGCAGAAAGTTCATTGAATTGCAAGGTGATTTAATCAGTGAAAGAAGAGAATATTTATTTAGACTGATTAGAACACCCTCACTGTTTACGAATGAAGCTCAGTTAAAAAGTGCCTTACAAAATCTTAAACCTACTACCTATCAACAACATTTATTCTATATAGACACATTGATATATTTCAGAAGAATAGATGAGCTATTGGAAATATTCTTACAAGGAAATGTGATTTATACAAATAAGATTTTTAAGCAATCCTGGTTTCTTGAGTTGGTTCTAAAAGATAAAGAAGCTAATTGTTTTGTCAATGAGTTTTTGCCTCTTGTACCTTACTCTATTAAATGTAGATTGATTGTTAGAGCTTCAAAATTATGGAACCAAGAAAAAAATGATGCTTTATTCGATGCTGTTTATAACAGGTTTGTATACAATATTTACTGGGTATTTGCATGAGTTACATTGTATAAAAATTACCCCTTTGTGCTTATTGTCATGCCTTACATGATACCGGCACTATTTGTTACCTAGTACAGGTAAATAAATACAAAAATATACCAGATACCAGTAATAAATGAAAACATCAAATTTAAAATTATTAGATTTACAAACAAGTATAATTAATACAATACTCGTATATTATTTGGATACACAATAAAAAAAACATTACAGAACAACTAAAAGCACATAAAGATTCAAAAATCAAGAAAATTTTTTTTATAAAACTTTTTATCCTATTTATTAAGAGCAGCTTTGTAGGTCACCATAACTCCCAAATATATGCCACCCATACTCTTATTACAGTCCAGGACAATTTTAGGTTTTTCTTGCCTCCTTCCTCTATTTTTGATCATTGTCTTTTCATCATTATGAATAAAACTGAGCATCAATATATCTTTCTTATCCTTCCACTTTAAAACCGTAAGTTTGCCTTTGATCTTAAAATATGTTCATTTTTTTTCCAAGTTTTTTATTAATATATGGGATTACTCCCATTACAAAAAATATATATGTTAACATACAGTATAAAAATAATTGCTTACAACCTAAGTGAAATTAAAATCTTAATTATAAATAAAACAAAATAATAATTATATATGAAACAAGATGAATTAAAATAAACAAAAATAAGTACCTTTAACTTGTCAAGCTCTTTTTATCTGATTTTTAAATGAAGCCAAGGAGACACCAAATATTTCTAAATTGTTCCCATTTATAATTTTCAGTGTTCGCTCAATGGGTGAGCGAATTTTAACTTCGTTAAAATCGATCCAACTTCGACTTAAATTGTCTGCAAAATGTAAAAAATTACACAATAATCCAAACCTATTTTTGAACATAGTTTCAATAAAAAAGGGTGTTTCAATAATTCTTCTTCTAGAAAAAAAAAAAACTCCAAAGTTGGTTTTCCTATATCCTTTGTAAAATTAGGAGGCCCAAAAAAATTTTCATCTCAGCTTTATTTGTATCCTTCTATTAACATAAGTCTCGAACATGGTTTCAACTCCGCATTATTGGCAAAAAATTGGGCGGCATACAAATTCGTTTGTTCTGTAATTAATTTTATAAAGTTGTCATTTAAAAACTTCTCTAGATAAAATAAAGGAACTTTTTTGAAAGAGTATTGAATGTGTAGCGGTTATATTGCCTACCACATAGGGTACTACTTATAGCAGGTCTAAAACTGGGGACAGAAATTGCTGGGCTGGGGATAGGGTAAGCAAAACAAACTGGAACGTTTGCGAACGGCTACTCTTGGATTGATTGAAGAGCTGGGTCATAGGTCAGTGAATAAAAAGGGGACTGGAAAAGGGTAACTACAAAAAGTGAATCAAAAAGGACTTATATGGATTTCCTGGACAACACAACACAAGAAGGTTCCTAAGCTATTTAAAATGGACACCACTTATAAGAATCTTCCTGCTGGATGGAAAGATAGGCTTTTCTATCCTAAAATATCCTATCAGATATTTTGCCTGAATTTCGATGTATTCTATTTCTTCTTTAGTGACATCTTTCGTTTCGTGGACAAATCGCGCTCTGACAGGTCTGCAAAATCTCATCGAAGAAGGAGTAGGATTCTGCCAAATGATTTTTATTGCTTTGCTATCAATAGAGAAATAGACTCACTGGAACAATCGAGCTCATAAATATATTTGAATCATCATCTGCGACATTTTCAAATTTTTGCTTAAATTGAGTTTGGTGAGATCCATCACATCTCCATTTTGATATCAAAAGTAGGCGTTACTTTTCAGTGTCATTTAATGTATCTAAGACTTCTTTTAAATATTGCATGAAGCGCAAAGCCGCCCCTTTCACTTAATTCGTGGAACTGTTTAACTGGACGACCGGGCTTAAGTGATGACCACGAAGGAAGTTCTAATGATGTTTTGCCATTCTTCAGTATTTTTTAGAAATCGTTCATCAGTATTACGAGCTGCCGCCTATTTCTGTTTAAAAATTGTCTTGAAATACTTCAGAGAACGAGACAAACTATTTCTATCCTCCCTTAGACATGACGTCATCTAAGAAAGTATGCCTTCCTACAGAGTAATTTTTTCGTCAGTTTTCTTTCCTTTGAATCCCATTAGGATATCATATAGCTCCCGTCTGGTGATAGTTTTCAGCTTTTTCGGAGTATCTACAAAAAAAAATTATAACATTGTATTTTTTTTAATTGCACCTACAAACTTAAAAATAAAAATAAAAAGATGGGGTGCATTGGGGTGAGATTTTATTACTGTTTCGGTTAGGCAAAGATTCAAACTTTATTACCATAACTTAATTGTAGTGAGACAAAGCACGAGACATAAACAAAAACACTAATATGTTAAAATTTTATTAAAAATACAACATTATTTAAATGGAAATTGGAAACATAAGTTTAAATTCTGAAACTTAAGGAAAAATTAAGTGTAATATATTATAAAACAAAGTACATACAACTTCCATATTCAGTAAGAAATTTTCTGATAATCCACCACACGACGACATACTACCACAATAATCGAGAGCGCTGTCAACAATGAGATGCGTTACACACAAGTGCTGGGTTTCGACTAATTCCTAGGCGGGAGCGCTAGGGCCTCTAGGAATGAAATGTGAATTTTAGAAAAACTATTTATAACCGGTTTTTAGCCACAAATACCCTTAGTGCGCCAATTCCAGGGTGCAACATAATGCATAATTAATACATAATAATTTGAGAACATACTCGTATACCTACCTGCAGGTTATTATACCTGCGTTAAATCTTTTACTATTTTGATAATAAATTACTAAACCTGTGGTTTCAGCGGGAAAAATATTTAGAAATTTTTAAAAACATGAATTAATACTTGTGCAAAATATTGCCGTATTTATTGTTTTTTTTTTTTGTAGATATGGTCTTCCTTTGGCTGTGCCCGTATTACACCATTGTTCCTTACCAAAAGTAGAATTTCAAATTAAAGAAAATGACTTGAGATTACGTTCCAAGCAAATACTTCACTTGTATGACAGAGATGAGAAGTTCTTGCCATTGTATTTGAATCACCATAAACGACTTACAAATGAAGCTTACAATGAAAAGAGAGTTGTAAGATGTATATTGAGGAAAAATCCTGAATTCTTCCTAAAACTTATAAAAGAGGATATAATTAAAGTACCTTGTTTAGGAACAAGCTGTTCAAAAAATGTGTTAAAAATTGTTAGGCATGACTTGTTTCCAAATATAGAGTTTTATTTAACTTTTATGAAAAAATCAATTATAATGTGGAGATTGAAAGCAGATTTAAAATTTGAGAAATTATATAAGCAAACTTTTGCAGCATCCTTTACTGAAATTAATAAAAACCCCAGTAATTCATTGTTAAAGTACTATCCCAAGCATCTTCACTGGAATCTATTCCTACAAACTTGTAATGAAAAGTTTCCCGATAAAAACCTTGAAGATATTCTACTTGCCCTATATGATGTAGAGCAATTACACCCCCCGAGAGAACTTGTATGGCAATGGGCAGAGGTAAACTACAAGAAGCATATGGGATATAAACGGGCATACCAGAAGTTTCTAGGGTATTTTGAACCTTCAAAGGCAATTGTTCTTATAAAGGAGAAGATTAATTTAACATCTGAAATCTATGAAAGATGTCTGTTAGTTGATCTTATGTTGCAGTCTTGTCAAAGAAGTAATAATTTAGCTGTACTGGAAGACGTACTGAAGTATATATGTTTTAGGTAAGTATATTACAATACAGTATTTACTTTAATGGATATAATTGTGTAGTGTATGGAACATTAATTAAGGCATGTTCCTGAGGTCGTTGTAGTCAATCATCTGTGATTTCAGGATATTCATTAATTGTTTATGTCGTACTTTATCGAATGCTTTATTATACTCAATAAAACATGCGTATACATCTTGATTGACGTCCAGGCATCTTTGTATTAGTATATTAAGTGAAAAAAGAGCTTCACGTGTTCCTAGGCCTTTGCGAAAACCAAATTGTGTATTATTAACGTCTATGTCCAGGTTGTAATATATTCGGTTATGGATGACTTTAAGTAGTAACTTTAGCATATGAGACATTAAGGTAATGCTGCGGTAATCTCTGCATTCTCTTGCGTTTTTCTTTTTAGGGAGACAAATAAAAATAGGTGTTAACCACTCTGGGTAATACGCCTGAACTATAAATTTGGTTCAAGAGTGTCACTAAAACATCAATGTGCTTCTCATCTAGAATTTTTAGGATTTTTATAGGAAGCATATCAGATCCAGGGCTTTTCCCACTCTTCATTGTTTTTAATGCGTGTAATATTTCTTCTTTTGTAATATATGGACCTATTTCTTCTGACGTAAGTTCTATGTGCTCCAGATCTCCTCTTTCATCATCGAACAATTCGTCGATATATTCTGCCCATCTTTGTACTTTCTCGTCCGTATGTGTTATAGCAGTACCGTGTCTATCCAGAATTGCACAAGTGGGATTTTGTTTTCTTAGTCCAGCCAGTTCTTTGACTTTCTTGTGTAGGTTAAACAGATCATATTTATTTTGAAGGTCTTCGATCGCTTTGCATTGCTCTTGAAAGTATTTTTCTTTTGCCTGCTTTATCGTCTTCCTAATCTCGTGGTTTATCTCTCTGTATTTATTGTTATCCTTGTTTTTAAATTGTCTCCGTTGTTCCATCATATTGAGTATCTCGTCATTCATCCATTCCTCTTTTCTCCTTGCGGAAGTCTTTAGTATTTCTTTACAGGGTTCCAGTAGACAATCTTTTAGTCGATTCCAGTACTCGTCAATATCATTGGTGTTTGTGTTCAATTTGTTGCAGTTCACATGTAGTTCATGTTGGAGGCATTCTATTACTTTAGGTTCTTTAAGTTTTCTTGTGTCTATTGTAGGGATTCTTTGATGTCTTTTAATACTTTTAAGGGTGAGTGTAAGTAATTTTGGCTATAAGCGGATTGTGTTCTGAGACCACGTCTGATCCAGGATATGCTTTCACGGCTTTAACAGCATTACAGTATCTTTCATTGATCATAATGTAGTCTATCTGGTTCCTGACTACTTTCTCCGATGTATCTGCGGGCGATCGCCATTAATACAGTCGCCTGTTGGTAACATGAAAAATGTGTTTGTAATAATAAAGTTCTGCTCTTGACAGAATTGTAACAGACGGTATCCTCTCTCTTTCTCAATTTCTGTAAATGAGAGAAATTTGTGAGTTTCTTCTTTTCAACACATGATTTGAAAAATGTAACTTTTTTACGCAAGGCTTTTATTTTATCTACTTAATTGTGCTCATTCTTTGCCTTGAAGCGAAGTGGTGGTTTTATTTATTATTTCGAAGATGTCTGAAAGGTATCCCAATTTTAGCAGCCAATTGACATCTTTTAATTCTTGGATGAAAGACTCCTCTGTAAATGTGATGATCAGTGAATCTTTTAGTTCAAATAGTCTACCTGAAGTTGTTCCCCTCGATAGCCACCGGACCTCTGTGTGGAGCAAAAGATTGAAGTGATCCATACCCATATCTTCAGCGGTGAGCGTTAAAAGGCGCGCTTGAAGCGGATGGCTCTTCACATGGTTAATTATTTTCACAGAACCATCCAATACGTCCTTCAAATCTTCCGGCATCTTTTTAGTTGCCAAAGAATGTCGATGTAAGATACAATGACTGCTTTCTTATGTACTCGTGGATAGCCTTAAAAATTTCTTCACCAATGGCATAACTTTTAAGCTTTTCACACATAAGGAGTTCTTCTTCTATTTTCATCCCGAATGGAAACCTCACAAACACAAGCAGAACAGTAAGTCCAGCAACGTCGGTACTTTTATCACGCTGTAAACTGAAGAATTCACAAGTTTTTAATCTATTTATAAGCTCTCTCTCTCTCTTTACAAAGTCTGAAATAGTGTAAATTCTCTTGCTTATAGTGCTGTTTGACATCTGCACATTATCAATCTTTTTGGTCATATTTGGACCTAACATGCATTGTACGACATCCTTCACGCAAGGTTTAATCAGTTCCTCGGCAATAGTATGGGGTTTTCCAGCTTTTGCAATGTGCAATGTGCATGATGCTTTGCAGACTCTTTCCATCATGCATGATTCTGCCTGAACAGATGAAGCACGACGTTTGAAGGTTTCTTCGGCCTTACCGGCTAAACCAGGATGATTACTTTCCAAATGTCTTTTTAATTTAGTTGGAACCAAGCACCCATTAGCAACACTTTTGTGAAAATTAACGCATTGGCTTTTTGGTGCCTGTTTGTTGCCAACTTGAATAAAGCCATATAACGTGAGATAGCTAAGATTATACCTTCTTATTTTTCCCCGAATTTCTTTTTGGTAAGGAATCTTCTTTCCGCGACTTGAGGGAGAACAACTTGGATGAGCTGGACTCGAATGGATCTCGTGGACGTTTGCATCTTCTCCATCTCTTCTACTTGTCACTGAATCAGTTGATTCAGATGCTTTAGTGACTTCATTACAGTTCCTTTTCAAAGACCCCGATTTCAGCCAATTTTTCATTATTCTACCATGTAATATGAAAGAAAGCTATGTATCACCTATTATTAAAGCTGGTGATAAAAATAATGTAAAAAATTATCGTAGTATCTCTAAGCAATTAGCAATACCAAAGTTATTCGATAAAATAGTCTACAATCAACTATATTGTCAATGTAAAGAATTATTATTTGTAGTTCAACATTGAGAGCATTCTATATTTTACAAATATTTATACATCGCAGAATAACCGTCATGATTTTGAAATTAATAACATAGATTAAAAAAAATTATTAGCATATGTATATTATCTGGTTCACCCTCTGCTTCAAGTTGATATGCATTGGTCAAAGGATGAGAAGAGAAAGCATGAGCCAACATAGATTTATATTTATAATTGTGAAGAAACCGCTACATCAGTGTCAAACTTAGTACATGGACGTCAATCTAAATTTGCTTTACCAGATGAAACCAGATTCAACAATATTGGCCATATTACAAAAAGAGACGATAGTGCAAGAATGCAGGATGTGCAAAAGTAATACTACATATTTATGTATGTAAAAGTTATAGAATGCATCTACACCCTGAATGTTTCGAAAATTGTCACCTTAAAATTTAATATAAGTACATTTAAAATACAATATGTTCCTTTATTAAAAATTGTACTGTTTTCCTTGAAAATGAGAAAAAAACCTTTTTGGTTGTAAATTAATCTTAACTTATGTGTTTTTAACCCAATCTAATAAATTAATTGTCAAATTTCACTTTGTATATTAAGCGGCCGTTAATGGGTTAATACTATATTATAAAGAATAAACTTGACTCAAAATTACTTTACTTACCTCAAAACAATTTTGTAGTTACTAATAACGTCTATTTAATAAATATATTTCCAAGAAATAGAATACACTACGCCTTTGCACATATAGAATGTGGAAGGAATAAACTAAAATATCATATTTTTCTCATTCCCATTCTTTCTAAGAACATAAATATAAATATAGACCAGAAAAATATTGATAAGTTTACCGATCTTTCAAACTATTCAATGAACTTGTCTCACTATACACTCGTGAATCGCACCAATTTATATTATTACGGGGGCAAATTTTATGGAACTATCTTACTTTTTCACTTATTTACGTGGGCGAAGCATACACAATAAAAATGACCCCGGTAAGAATTTACTGCTGACATTTAACATGGTTGCCGTTAGCGTTTAGTTCAATTTGTAGATTAGTCACCTTTAATTGAAAATTGTCCGACTTTGGTCTGGTCTCCTATGTATGACCAGTATATAAATTCCATTGAAAAAGTTCAGAATAAGTTTCTTAGGTATTGCGGTTACAAAATGGGAATTCAAGTTGCAAATATAGACAAAAAAATAATTTTAGATATATTAAATCTAACAACACATTATAACAGACGAATTCAGTTTGATTCTGTATTTATTTATAAATTATTAAATAACTTAATTCAATGTGCGCAACTTTCAAGTAAAATAATCTTCAATATTTCACAGCATAGACTAAGATCTTTTGAACTTTTTCATATAAATTTTCATGGTACCAATTATACCTGCAATAATCCATTTGATAGGGACTTACAGTATTGTGCGAATTAATGTAAACAACAGAATTTATTTGTAAATATGATTTATTTAGGCCAAAGGTAAATTTAGGTACACTTACATGAGATTTTTCACTAATTAGTATTTAATATGTCCCCCTTTTACTTTTATGACTTCCTGGAGTCTTCTAGGCATGGAATCCACAAGTTTTTTTGCAATTGTTTGTGATTGCTTCATCTCTAAACACACCTCAATCACTGCTTCCACCATTTTTGTTTTTGTCGTACAGTCAAATTTTTGAAGTTTAGCCTTACATATTGCCCACAAATTTTCAATAGGATTAAGGTCAGGTGAATTCCCAGGCCAATCAAGAAGGGTAATAATATTATCCTTGAATTATTTCATCATAACCTTCGATACATGGCACGGAGCTGAATCTTGTTGAAAAATTCCCTTCGGCCTGTACTTTGTCAAGCTCTATAGCTAAGCGTTGCCCTAGCATGGCTTTGTACTTTTCACTGTTCATCATACCTTCAATAGGAATAAGAGTGCCAGCTCCTGAGTATGAAAAACAGCCCCAGAACATTTTTTTGGTGGGATGTTTAACTGTTTGGTTAATATGGCTAGCTGAAAGTGACTCATTGGCTGCCTTTCGTACGAATTTTGATGGCTGGCTTTGCACTAGGAAGTGAGTCTCATCAGAAAATAACACTTTTCTCCGACCTTCTGCACTCCAATCAGTGTATTTTTTGCACAATTTAGTCTTTTTTTCATCATAGGCGCTGTCAGAAATTGTTTCTTCTGCGGTCTCACGGCTCTTCTGCCTTCTTGTAAGAGACGTCTGCGTACCGTTTAGGTCATAACTTGTTTGTTTTTTTGGAATAACTTTGCTATTGCGCATAAGAAAGGCTTCATCTCGAAAGTAGTCTTCCATTTTCTTCCACATTTTCCTTTCCGCTGCACTTCAACTGATCCTGTTTCCTTTTTTTTGTAATTATTTTGTTTACTGCACCCAAACTTACACAACACTCCTTTGCATTGTCCCTCTGAGTCATTGGTGTGTGCTCACTAAGTGTTATGATTCGTTCTCTTTTCCTAGGAGTGATATCCGTTTTTAAAAAGTTAAACCTGATTGCACAGTTAAATCAATGAAAATAACACCAACTTGCACATAACCTAACATACAACAAAATATAATAATGATATAAAACACAAAGCACGTGTTTTGAACAATATACTAATAAGGTTTTGAGGTTATGTTGTTTTTTTGACAAAACAGAATAGGCACAGCAGGTGTGCCAACTTATGAAAGCTGATTTTCGATCTCTGCTCACATTAATTCGCACAATACTGTAAGATTTTTAAATAGTTACTGATGTAGATTGAAAACAAATTCACATAATTGTGAATGTTTCTCTTTATTTACTATATTTGTTTATTACAGGCATAGGAATGAAGAATTTGCATTCAGATACACAATATTGCATAAAATAAGGCTCTATTTTGATCTTCAGCAGTTTAATGAAAACCATTGGAAGTATATTGACGAGATCATCCAAATTATGAGAATTCAAAAAGAATATTGTTACGCTGATCACCCGGAGTTACAAGAGGGATACATGGAATTTTTATTTCTAAGCGGAAAAGACTACAAAAAGGCTCTTGTGGATTATATACTCGATAATTACTCTCGATATATAGATCTAACACTTAAAAACATTTCGATTCAGAAGCGTATCTACACTGAAGTATTAAATATTTTACCACAATTCACTTGTAAGGATCCATTCGTTTACAAGAAGATGAAATTTGAATATTTAAATATGGTTATAAATTTTAGCATGAGGCATCCGGATTACTGTATAACTATAGCCGATTTTTCGGTATATATGGATGCGATTCAAAATGTTGTGTCCAGAGTCACCGATTTTGATTTTTACGATAGGTCTTTGCTATTATTGACAATACAATACAACTACAAATTTCCAGAAAACACAGTTTGTCTTAACGTTGATCTTGTAGAATTAATAATGAAAATGATCAGTGATGCAGCACATATGTGTGGGTTTGGTATATTATTTAAAGAGTTTATTTGTAAAAAGCAACGAACACAGTTTGAAAACGATCTATTAGAGCGTTATTTTGGCTGTTTGATGGACAATTTCCTGGATGGATATATTGTTAATTGGTTCATAATGAACGAACCGAAAGTTCTTGTACCTTACTTTAGCAAAATAGCTTATAAAAGTGTTTACACAGTTTTCCTTAAAAATTTAGACGTTATCAAACATTATTCACACTTGGGGTTTGATGAAATACTATGTCAAATTTATAAAAAACAGTTAGATAATGATGATGCGATAAATCATAAACGATCACTTGAAGTTTTACAATTATTACTTCCTACATGTGATTTCTTGGAACTTGTTCAGGAAAAATATATACCTCAACAAGATAAATTCACAAAAACAGACAAGGGGATCGTTGTAAAAATAGATTACTTGCGCTGTGATGCTGCTAGATTATTGGTTAGAGTAATCGAACCTTATAAAGCTGTACCGATTGCCTTACAGTTTTGTAGGGGAGACTATCTCCGTTCAGGCATACGTGCGTTATATTCAAGCTTCTATAAAACTGCCGAACAAAAATTGTATCCTTATATAGAAGCGGTGTCAGGTTTATCTCTTCCTATTAGAAAACATGCGATTTTTCTGAGCTGTGCATTGATGGATACAGAATACGTTTTAAACGTACTCAAAGTAGCTACAGAAAATGATATTTCAGTTCAGAAAAACTATTTTTCGGCATCTTTGAAATTTTTCTTGAAACATCCGTCTCAAAAGTACTTAGATGAAATACTAGAAGAAATTGGTGGAGTCAATAGATTAGATAGAAAGTTGGTGTACACTCTGGTAAAAGTGAAAATGCCTTTAAAGTACAGAACAGTATATTTGGAAAACAGCTGGAAATTTGTTGAAGGATTAAAAGAAGCATGGACGTTACATATTACGAAGTATCTAGGTAAAATACTGCGCCATGTACATACGGATATTTTGAGATCATTTTCAGATAGTTTTATAGTGCATATAGTGCGAAATTATTTTACAATAAATCTGCAGAATAGACCGGACAATTTTGATAAATGTTTAGTACAACTCTTAAAGCATAGACCTGATAGAACTCTTATCTTAGATATAATATTTTCAAGCCAATCGAATACACCAAATCCATCACAAATTAATTTCTTTAAGATTTTAGTCGAATATATACGTGCTAAAGACATTGACAAACAACTTATAACTTTAGTTCGGCAATATTGGAATAATTTTAGTGTGCTGGACAGTTTTGATCAACATGTTACTTTCAAACTAATTGAATTGCAAATTAACAGTTCCACGACTAGTGAATTTTCAATTTGTGTAATAGAATACTTGGAACAATTAATGTCTGAATTTGGACCTCAGATTTATGGCATTTTTGAGCAGCATATTGATTTTATTGTTATCAACATGAACGAGCAGGAAGTATTATCATTTTGTTTAGGAGCATTACACTATAGAACCAATGCAACTGTCTGTATGCTGATTATGAATCTTATTAAAAAAATTAAAAGGGAAAATAGGGAACTGATAATGACAAAGTTGAAAAATATTGAAATACCTATTGTCCAGATTTATCTGAATCAACCATTAATAAATCATTAATAAATGCCCCAAGCCACATATTTAATAAAACAAAACGCTTTAGTACCCGACATAGTCTGATCATGGAAAAATGTTGGTTCATCCAGAACTATTTTATATTTTGTTCCTTGATTAGTATCATTCCATTGGTGTAATAGCTTCGTTGCCTTAACACAGAATAGGTTATTATATCCGAACGACTGCTCTTAATCTCAGACTGCTCAACTACGTTGAGCGCCAATTGTAGTATAATGAGAAAGATTCTCCTGTATGAATTTAATAATTGTTTCCTCTTGAAGGTTCTCTCGCCCCAGACCCTTTAGTAAACCCATAATTATCGGGGAGAGGTTTTGAGTTGCCTCGCCTTTCTTTCGTTTTCGCGGTTGCTGGCCTTGTAGGGAAGAACATGTTTCTCATTTCTTTTTGGCGGACTGCTTAAACTTTCCGGTGAGTTTGGCTGTTCTCCTCTTGCTTCTGATTTCTTCGACCTTGATTGTCTTCTTCTTCTTCCTTGTATGTAGGCCTTATAACCTGTTTCTTCTTCAATATTAGCCTCCTAAATTGTTTAAATTATCGCACCATCTTTTTCTTGGATTGCCAATACTTCTTTGTCCATGTAGTAACTTATCTCGTGCTATTCGTACCATCCTATCCTTTGCCATTCTACTAATGTGTTCGGTTCACTTCTGTTTCCGCTTTGTCACCCATCCATTTATGTCTTTTATATCGCATGCTCTTCTTATGTTTTCGCTTCTCTCCCTATCCAACAGACTTTTCCCGGATATTCGTCGGAGTATTATCATCTCTGTTGTTTCTAGTAGTCGTCTCGTTTTAGATGTGTCGGGTCTTGTCTCCGCCGTGTATGGTAATATAGGTCTAATTGCTGCTTTATAGATTCTTGTTTTTGTGTTTGTCTTAGGTGCTTGTTCTTCCAGTTTGTGTCATTAAGAGATCTCGCCGCTTTACTTGCTTTTAAAAGCTTTGTTTCCGTAACTAGTAACTAGCTTCGTAACTAGTTATATCTATTCCCAGATATCTAAACCTTGCTTCCTGCTTTATTATTTTCCCATTAACGTCGAGTTTACATCGTAGTGAGTATTTAGATGTTGTCATATATTTGGTTTTTTCTGCTGATATTATCACATTGTATTTCTTGGCTGTTGTATTGAAGATGTGTGTTAATCTTTGGAGCTCGTCTTCTGTCTCGGCGATTAATGCGGCGTCATCTGCATAACATAATATTTGGATTTCTTTGTTCCCCATTCTGTAACCATGACCTTTACGTACTGCTTGTATTATTTCGTCCATTATTATATTAAAGAGAAGTGGGCTTAATGAGTCACCCTGCCTGACTCCGCTTTGTACTGATACACTGTGTTATTTAGTTTTCCATTTATCTTTGCCTGTATTCGATTATGGAAGTTGATGTTTTCGGTGGTTTGTATAATATTGCTGGCCTTGATTGCTGAGAGGAAAAAGATGTCTTTTTTCCTTTTGATCTGATTATGATCTGACCAAAGCCGAAGTAGGACCTGAAGCTTAATTTCTCCAAGGCCTTCATAGATGGATCATCTATTGAGAAATCCAGGGATTTCCTGGACCAGATTTCTTGCAGTGGAGTACTTTAGAGTCCTGCGTCCTCAGGACTATTCATTTTAGTTGGTCTGTTGAGAATTTTTCAGCAGACAATGAGGTATCTTTCTCTTTCCATCGGTTGAATCTTTCAGTCGCCTCAATTAACCATTTGGAGCTTATGCTGAGAACACATGTTACCTGAAGCCATCCCGGCCGATGTGAATAGCCGTAGAATTTAACTTCTGGCCCATCTTCTAGTAGATCCTCGACGACTTTCTGCAGTCTCCTAAGAGAGACTATCGATTCCATCGGACCATAAAACACACCAAGAAGTCAATTTTTCTGGATGGAACGTTGTCATTAACATACACTTAAGGATGATCTTCACTCAAAACACATAATTTTTGCAAAATAATGTAGCAATTTAATCAACAGTGAGCTCCATCGTTTATGAAAATCGTGATCGACAGCAATCTCGTTGTGGGCTTATTCTCTGAATCTACGCCTTGCCCAATGATCGTGTGCCTTCAATTCTTGCGCGATTTGGGTTATGTAAGCACAAAAACCAAGATATCTTCTCAAAATTTCCCATAAAGTGGATGGACACAGTTTCAATTCCTGTGCACGATAGAAAATGGTCTCGTTCGGATCTTCCTTTATGAGCAGCAATAATGTCTGTAATGTGAAGTCTCTGTGAATGCGTGTTATCATTTAGAGTAAACGTGGTGGTTAATCGAATCAATTGATCTGATGAACGATTATACTATGAAATGGGCGTGGTGCCCGATACGTATTTCGAATAAACCTAGAATTTTTAATTAAATTAGGAATCATTGTTCAGGCATTGGTCTATTCATGTACAAATGGCAAGCAAAACTAAACATAAATCACTTTAAAGCTGTCAAAATAGCTGGCATCACAAAAGTATTGTCAATTCAAAGTTCTATACCTATAAAGCAAACACCATTATATTAATATTATTAAAAATTATACAATATCGAATATTTAAATAAAAAATACTTAAATGGAACGTTATAACGTTACAAGGTGATGAGTTTAACAAAGACGAAACGTTGTAATATGAACAAAAACAGATTTTTATAGAAAAAAGACTGAGATTTATTCTTTGTAGTGCATACAATGCCACTCTCTAATAGTTGAGCAATATTTTAAGACATTTTACGACTTAAATTAATTTAGTGTTCATATAAATATTTTCAATACAAAGTTTTATGTACCTATATATAAAATTCTGACACAATATTTATACATTTTATCATGTTTCTTTTATATTTGTATTTTTTAATAAAATATTTTATTACCGTTGCCCGTTTTTGTTTTTTTTTAAATCTAATATATATTTTGAAAAAAGTCAGCCATTACTTACAATCAAATATCACAATTGTAGCAAGTGACTCATGTTTTAATGATTGTTTTTGGCCAGTAAAATTGGACGTTTACCATATAGAAAAAAATATTTTGTTCCAACAAAAGGAGAAAATTTAATTATTATTTAATAAATAAATTAGTGGATTATTGTAGAATCTGTTTAATCTCTTTACAATTGACAAAAACCTTCTTCTTCTGACCATTCAAATAATATGCATTGAGATAGAACAGATCTCATTTTAGATGAAATCGATTTTAATAATTTGACTTGTCTATTTTTAAACTGTTCCAATGTTTTGGCACAGATTTGGGTTCTAAGGAAAATGTAATGTTGTCAGCTTGTATGATTTAATTTGAAGTTATTTGCAATGTTGTAGTTTGTATGTTTCTCTAACGGTAGATATGTCTGTGATCAACAACGTCGTCGTCAGAAATTACGGCGATGTAACTAGCAACAACGCTGTTGCTAGGATTGTTCGGATAGCGATTTTATTGTTTGTACGTCGGTTTCATAAGCGCACTTACAGGGGTTTCATAAAGCAGAGAACAAAATTGTATTGTATAGTATTATTACAGTACATTCAACCAACTTACACCTCTCAACGATTAACGGAATTCGCAGAAAACCTTTCGTTGTAGTAAAAGGCACGGTAAACTGCACTAGTGTTCTCCATAATGATTAAGAGCGTAGACGCAAAATTTCGGTTCAATGCTTTTTAAATGCATTCATTTTTTTTTCGAATCCTGAGAAAACTAATAAATATTTTTAAAAAATTTAAATGCACAATGAAAGATTGCATTATTACTGAGGGCCGAAAGTCCCTTAGAATAAAAAAAAAGTTTTTGAATGAGATATTTGAAATTAAAAATTACAGTAAATTTTCTCTTCTTTTTCACCCCTGTAACTTATTAAAATAAACATTATAGAAGTTTTCAGGGACTTTCGGCCCTCAGTAATAATGTAATCTTTCATTTTGCGTTTAAATTTTTCAAAAATACTTATTAGTTTTCTCAGAATTCGAAAAAAATGAATGCATTTAAAAAGCATTGGCCCGAAATTTTGCGCCTACGCTCTTAACACTTTGCTAAATTTTAGGTATAAAATAAATATATGTGTCTTTAACCCATTTTTCATAGTTTTGCATATTTTGTTACATTTTTTTTAATAAATAGTATTCTTGCACAATGTTATTTAACGTAAATTTGTTTCACCTAGGTACTTGTTTAATAATTTTATTCTGAAACAAATACTACCGTGCTAAGAATAATTTATATTCAAAGTAGATATACAAAGTACTAAAATATCACTTTTAATTTTTGCTAAAAAATATTTCGGAGTAAACTAGAACATTTTATCAATTTAAATGGTGTTAAGTGTTTAGGTGAAAGTGGTGGTTAGATTGACCATATGTCTGTTAGAGTGTACCGTTTTTGAGACGTCTGCGATTACGGGTTTGGTAAATATATTTAATTTTTTATTTTCAAATGAAAATACTTGTACTAAAAATAAAATAATTGTGGGAAACATTTTAATTTGTTTATATACAGTTTCCGACCCTTTTTTATACTTTTTATCAAACATAATTAAATTATAATTGGCATTCCTAATGATCATTAGGCTAATTTGCTTAATGTTTTTAGGATCTTTGTAAGCGGTTATATTATATTTTACCTCTCAAGCAGAACAGTTATAGTGTATTTTTATGTATGAAAGAGTAATAAAACAATAAATTATGTATGCAAATCCCTAAACTGTTGATACGGGTGACTCGATGAAAAACAGATATTTGTCAACAAGTTTACAGAAGTATATAGGAAAACAATTTTAAATTGAGTATGACCACCAGGTATAAAGGTTGGAGCAGAATAGAATACAATAGTTGTGAGGGTTACTAATCCCTAAATAAGGTTGCCAGTGTCGGAGTGATGGAGGTTAACAGGTACTAATGAATTTGCAAGAAATGTAAGATGTTTATTTTATTGGTTATATATAACCAATAAAAGTTTAATAAGTACCTACCTATTTGCAAAATAAAGTTTAATTCTTTAGATGAAATAAAACGTTTTATTTTATCTATTTGCAAAATAAAGTTTAATTCTTTGCCTATTTGCAAAATAAAGTTTAATTCTTTAGATAAAATAAAACAGTTCACTAAAAGTAGGTACTTCAGTTGCAAGGTGCTGTTTATTGTGTATACTAGTGTTATGGAAAATTTGGAAGTGCCGTGTAAACGCCGAAAAATTGGTCCTCTAACAGTTAATGAAAAAACATTAATATTTAATTGTTTTAAATCATTTACAAACAAACGTTTATGTGAAAGTGTTGATGAGACCGTTGAGTTAGTTAGCAGTACACTTGGTGTTGGGAAATCTACGATTTACAGAGTTATTAAAGAAGAGAAATGTGGTAGTTTTCAAATGCCACGTAATGCTCCAGGGAAACCAAAATTTCAAATAGAATATCATTTTAAAGAAGGACTTCGACGGAAAGTGCATGAATTCTTCTTTAGACAAGAATTTCCAACATTGGATAAAGTTCTTGTCTCAGTTCGAGATGATAAGGATTACCCAGAAATGAGTCGAAGTACGTTATGGAAACTTTTAAAAGAAATAGGCTTCCGCTGGAAAAAGAATCCCAGAAAGTCTATTTTATTAGAAAGAAGCGATATTGTCATATGGAGAAGACATTTTCTAAGAACCATAAAGGAAATGAGAAACCAAAAAAGAAAAATATTTTATCTTGATGAAACATGGATCAACGAGAGTCATACACCAAATAAATTTTGGCAGGATGAAACTGTTACAAGTCAAAGACACGCTTTTGTAAATAACTTATCTACTGGTTTAAACCCACCATCAGGAGAGGGACGCAGGCTGATAATAGTACACATTGGCAGTTCAGACGGTTTTGTTGAAGGTGGCTTATTAACTTTTGAATCAACTCGTACCGGTGACTACCATGAAGACATGAACGCTGATGTCTTTCAAGAATGGTTCGAACAAATGATAGATCTTCTTCCTAAGAACTGTGTAATAGTCATGGATAATGCAAGTTATCACTCCAGACTTATAGAAGGACTTTCCACAACCAAGTGGTTAAAAAAAGACTTGCAGAATTGGCTGAGTTCAAAAAATATTACGTACCATCCCGGATCTATAAGAAAGGAACTTTATTCGTTGTGTGCCCTTCATAAAGAAAAATTTAAAAAATACGAAATTGATGAAATTGCCAAAAATCGTGGAATGACAGTACTTAGATCCCCACCATATCATTGTGAATTAAACCCGATTGAACTGGTATGGGCACAGATAAAGAGTGAAGTTTCAAGAAAAAATACCACTTTTAAAATTCATGATGTTAAACAGTTGTTTTTGGAGGCCGTAAATAATGTAAAACCTGAAAACTGGGAAAAGGCAGTAAATCACACTATTAAAGAAGAGGAAAAAATGTGGAAGCTGGACAATATTACTGATAAAATGACCGAGCCAGTTATTATAAATCTTGGTTCTGAAAGTTCATCTTCTGAATCTGATTTGAATTTGTAACAAGTAGCTGTAAGTTTTATATTAATATTTTTATTCATCTATTTAACATACCTTAGACGGTTTTAAAAACTCTTTTTCTCTTTTGTAATTTTTAAAAATTAAAAAAAATGTGAATTTTTTAAAACCCTTTTTAATGTAGGCCAGTCAGTTCTAATATAGTGTGTGATAAAAGAGGTCACTTTTGTTTACATACACATAACACTTTATAACACTGAAATAATTCATTTATTTTTTACAATTATTTAAAGTAATTTTTCAATTAATCTTGAGCACGCCCATGGAGTGGTCGGAGCAACCAGTTAAAATTATGCTAATTACTGTCTCGTTCATAAAAATAAACTATAGAAAGTTTCTGTTATATTGATCTAAACTCAGTATATTGTAATTTAAACGTGTAATTTCAAATGACCATCATGCCTAGACGTAAGTTGGATATTGATGAATTGTTTAGATACTTTACTGGCCAAAATAAGAGAAAGACAAATTTCTAAAATTAAAAGGACTAGCCTTTGGAAAGTGTTGAGAGATTTAGGATTTAAATCCAAAAAGAAAATGATAGGTTACTTTTATGCGATAAGAGTAGTGTGGTTCACAAAAGAATTAAATTTTTGAGAGAATATACTAGACTTAAATCTGAAAATGCAACATTCGTATACTTAGATGAGACATGGATATTTGCAAAGGGTGGAATTAAAAGAATTTGGCAAGACGACAGCATAAAATCAATAAAACACACAGATATCGAAGGCAAAAGACACATTCTTCACGATGGAGTATTTTTGCTCCTCATTTTATACAAATTAACTCTGATAATAATACCGGCATTAACTGATAATACCGGCAAAAATATTCTAAACAAAGTAAGTAATTAAAAAGATTATTGAGAACTCCAGTGCAGTTTACAGTGCCTTTTATTACAATGAAAGGTTTTCTGAGAATTCCATTAATCGTTTAGAGGTGTAAGTTGGTTAAATGTAGTGTATGTTAAAATCGTTATTTCATTTTTCTGCATGTAACAGGGCTCCACTCTGATGCACATTCCTATTGTAACCGTACTGCACTCTGAGCGTGAATTTTACTATAGAAGCGTAGCTGTTTTGTTGTAATAAATACATTTAATTAAGAAGAAAGTATGTTGAATAATAAAACACTTTGAATTTCAAATTTTATTTGCTTCTATAATAATTTTTTTCAATACATCCTCGAGTTTTTTAATGATATAATTTAATCACATATCATTTTATTAGACTTAAATAACATGACAACAATTCCCCAACACGTCAAAACCTTTATATTTATAACTTAGATTGATGTGCTAATAAAAATTTATTAATATAAGGTGCTACTCTCCTTGGATTATTATTATGAATATCGTGGTGACCGTCGACGTAAGTGATTGTAATATTATTGCATGCTTGCCATTTGCTGATAAGATCTCTGTATTTCTTTCGTGGACGATCGTTTAATTTGGATAATATTATTAAAGTCGGACATTTCAGCGGATCCGATTTGAAGGATTCTATCTCGTATCTCATATCGTGAAGAGGGTTGATATAGGCTTTTATGCGCTCGTCTGTAGTGAAGATGTATCTGCCATTATCTAAAAATATGAAAAAACAAATATTTTTCAGCCGATGAGTGGTTTTGCACATAAATAAACTATTAAATATTCAGCCCCATAACCTGTGATTGGAACCAGAGTTGTTGTACAAACAGTTAAACAGATTAAGTGTCGTTTGATGTGTGATCGCTTAAATATGAATATATAAATGAATGACCCGTTTGCACAATTATCGAATTTCTTGAGTAACGTAGGTTTACGCAATTTGAATAAAACAAAAATCTAACTCTAATATTTTGATAACTGAAACTACTGTAACATTATTCGGCATTCATTTGAAATAATTTCTCACCTTGTTGTTGCAAACACCTCTTTAAGATAGGCTCTGCAGCTTCCTTGGTTAAAACCTCGTCAGCATATCTGTTTTTAGAGAATGACTCCAAAGCTTCGTCATAACTGTAGCTAGCAGGTCCTCTGGATGCGATATTTTCAAATAACTCCAGCCTAGACTTCACATATTTGATAGATCGTTTAGCATCTGGAAGTACCGGTGGTATGAGTTCCAATCCAATCAATTTTTCTACATAGTCAGGATATGCCCTAGCAAACATCATTGCAATCTGCGCTCCTAGACTGTGAGATACTATAATATATTTTTTCTGTTTAAAATGTTCTGCAATTAATTTATAAACGATTATATAGTCTGTCGTGTGTATTGGCAGGTTCGGTGGGAAATGTGAAGATTTGCCATGTCCTGGAAGTTCTATGCAAAGGTAATAAAAGCTATTTGATAAATAGGGCATCAGATTGTCAAAGCTACCTGCGTTATCTGCCAGGCCATGGAATACCAAGACATGTGGGTTATCTGCTGATCCCCAGGTTTTCACTAGAATAAATAAAATGTGTAAGGTACTGATACAATGTATGTAGAAGGAAAAATAATTTTAATTAAAATTAAAGAAATATAATTTTATACAGTTAATATAATTGATCGAAATTTTTTTCTAAATTAGTAATTTAATGGGTGATGTTGCCGGTCTCAAGTTGCCAGATAAAAGGAAAAGAGTACCTATAGGGTTAGGCTAGAAACATGACAAGTAGGTGCTCAAAGGACCTGTGTAGATGGAAGAACATTCTCGAATATGGACGGAAAATACGGTAACAACTATTTTGAATTTGACAGTTAGATTATAAATATTCTTGCTGAAAAAGGTAAAAGATAAACACTGGTAGGAGAATCATATACAGAGTGGCCCAAAAGTCTGGAAACGGCCAATTATCTCGTAAATTGCCAGTCATAATTGTACAAAATTTGAGGTACACCTATTTTGGGATACGGAAATTCTATATTTGATATTTGCAATGTTGCCAGATTTGCCGTTTCTCTTATATTAACAGTAACTTTGGTTTTTCAAATACATCACCCCGTATATTCAGTCATTATTATAATCTCCTATTCAATACCAGTTCAACCATATGTAACACTTATGATTTTATGTAATGTGAAAGGTCTTGAATACATAAAATAAAAATCTGACAACGATTAATTGTCTCAGTAATTTTTTTAATACTAACTGTTTTCAACTACATTAAACCCTAATACTTGATAGATTACAACACTTTTTAACATAATGGTTACTTTATCAAGTGTTCAAAATGTGCTCCATTTGTGAGTTGACAATACTCTACTCGATGGTAGAATGCGTTTACCACATTTCTCAATGATTGTCTAGAAATTATTCAAGATTCATCGATAATTCGTTGCCCTAGCTCTGCAAGACTTGCTGGTTTAGTTTTGTAAACTGAATTTTTCAAGTATCCCCAATAAAAATAATCTTTAGGATTGAAATCAGGTGAACGTGGAGGCCATTCAATTCTACCTCGTCTAAGAATCCATCATCCGGGAAATATCTCATCTTAATAACGCTGAACATTTACACCAAAATAAACTGGAGTTCCATCTTGCTAAAACCATTTTTTTTTTTGATCAGATAAAAGGCATATATCGAGCACAGTTTAATTTAATCTTGCCCAAGTACTTTCGATCCCTAGATCATCTTCAGGGGCATTTCTAGGGATCGAAAGTACTTGGGCAAGATTAAATTAAACTGTGCTCGATATATGCCTTTTATCTGATCAAAGTTCATTTATTCGAGCATTCAACCTTATATTTATTTATTAAAACCATATTTGATTAAAATTGGCCCCAAACAAGTTTCTCAGTGTAGGTACAATTTTATTTCTAAGTAACATTTCGTAACTATCTGACGTTAAATTTCTTTCGATAATAAATGGCCCAATTAACTGAGTACATACTATACCTGACCATACATTTAATTTTTGTGGTCTTTGAGTATGGTTTTCACGCATCCAGTGTGGATTTACGTGACTCCAGTACCTTAAATTGTGTCGATTTACACTTCCACACAGTGTAAAGGTTGCTTCATCGGAAAAACATATTCTGTTAACGAAATTTTAATCATTTTCAATTTGATCCATCATTACCTCAGTAAACTCTAATCCACGATCGAAGTCATCTTCACTTAATTCTTACAATAAGTTAATTTTGTATGGTTTAAATTTATTCTTACGTAATAGACTTAAGACTGAAAAACGACCTACATCATGTACTTGTGCAACCCTGCGTATGTGGATCTTCAACAAAACTTTGCATTATATCTAAAGTTTTGTTGTCATAACTCTTTTCGGTCTACCTGATCGCTATCTATCTTTTACTCCTCCAGACTCCTCAAATCGCTTTACAGTTTTTTGTACCGTTGCCTTATGAATAGGAGAACGGTTTGGGAAAGTATCATTGAACAAGTTGGCCACTTCACAATAAGATCTTTTTCTGTCACCGTACCCTCTCATCATTAGAATAGTAATTCGTTCTTTTTCGTTAAGGGCCATTTTAGAGAAGCAATTTATCTTGCAGAACTTTTCAAAACACAATTACTGTCAGTTTTAGTTAATAATGTAATTGGCGAACAAATGTCAAAATCGCAGCATTCTACTTTTAAATATTAAAATTTATTAAAATCTACATATTTGGCACTGTTTTATGTATTTAAGATCTTCCAGACTACATAAAATCATTGCAAATATCAAATATGGAATCTCGGTATTCCAAAATAGGGGTACCTCAAATTTTGTAAAATTATGACTAGCAATTTACGAGATAATTGGTCGTTTCCAGACTTTTGGGCCACTCTGTATAGTGGTATACCAAAACAAAAGACAGCAAAAAAAGTGTAGCAATAATAAATACCTAGAGATGAAAGCAAACAGAAAAATGATAAACATGAATAAGCACCAGAAGATTCCAAACCTGAAAAGGGCTAAAGAAAAGGCGCTATTACCATCAAAAATTGCGGACATAATCCAAAAATTCTGAGGCGATGTACGTGGTAATAAGATCAAGATTAATTTACCAGAACAGAACCAAAATAGGATCAGTCTAAGCAACACAAGAAACAATCTCGCAAGACTTTAAAGATTAGCGACCACTATGGAAGTAATCCTTGATATACACACAACTTACTGGAAAGCGTGAAAACGGTTCTTAGGTGTAGGGAAGCCTTATGAAACTACTTATATCTTATTTTTTGCGAACAATTATAAAATGCAATAAAACACAGGGGGTTCCATAGAAAAAAATATAACTTTCATACCCCGCAATGTATTGGGACACGCTCTATATTTCAAAATAATTTTAAAATGTAGCTTTTATCAATTTTTAACATACTATTAATGTAATTTTTTTTTCTTCTACCCTTTCGCTGTAATCTTCCGTCTTAGTGGTGACTCACGCAGTATATATAATATGTATTACCTATATATAACTATTAGTTATATTTGCTTTTTTGTAATTTTCTTTTTGGTTATAAGAATTTTGAATTAATTCATATTTACATATTTTAGCACTTAAAACAGATATTGAAAAAATATCAGTCATCTTTTATCGCATGTAAAGAAAATATAAGTGAAACTTTTGGTTTACACCAGGTAGGTATAACTACAAATTCAGTTCAATTCAACCGCGCAGCTTCCTCTGACAGGTCTTATCTTAAGTCTATCGGTTTGGTTGGGTATCCGTTATCTTTTAGTATTATTATTATTGTTTTATGTTATTCAATAAATTCTATCTGGTGCATGCCAGTAATATAACGATTACTTACCTCTAATATGCCCCCAAGGAACAGAGATATTAAATTCTGTCACAGGTTTGTCTTCAGATCTGCCTGTATCCATTTTATATATTTTTAATTATAAAAATATGTTACCTTTGATACAACTTTATTATATTCAGACGGAAATCATAACCTAACTCTCACGCACATCAAGTGAAGCGAGTTCCTGAGTTCAACAGTCTAACCAGAAACATCTGTGTTCGTTTATTCCTTCGTGTAGACGTGTAGGATTCTCATGCAGACCATGAATCCGTGAAGGTCGTTCAATGTACAATAATTATTGTTACATGCAATTATTCTCCTTATCAAATAAAACGTTTTATCGTAGGTACGTAAGTGATTGAGTTAAATTAAAATATACCTTTTTGCTACATTAAACTATTAATTCATCATATAATTTACAAGGGGTTTTAGAAAAATAAAACTTAAAGTATTTGTAAGCCAGTGTAAAATCTTGTAATTTCCTTAAGACTAATAGGTAGGTATATTTAGCAAAAGTTGCCACAAAAATAAAGAATTTCGAGTGGTTGAAAAACATCGATAAAAACGTACCTAATAGAACTTAAAATAATTGTAAAAACACACTTCAAAAACCTATGCATCTTGTACATAAACTAACAATAGAGTGGAACTTTTTGACAATCTATAGGCAATGTGATCGAACATTCCTGCCGATTATAAAGTATTCTTTATAATAGGCAGGAATGTTCCAATATAAATATGCGATTTATATTGTATACAAGATAATTATAAACTTATAGAAACTAAGATTAATCAAGGATCCGAGTTATTGACAGAAAATTAGAAATAGGGTGCTTATCGCCAATGAAACGAAACTAAATCATTAGGTAGGATATATATTACAGCTTTTAAATGAACAATGACCAGATAATTTTACAAGAACGAGTAATGAGTCCCCAGAAATAACCAACGAATAGTGCCATTGAAATCGCAAAATCTGGTAATGCAAATTCGGT
This sequence comes from Diabrotica undecimpunctata, assembly GCF_040954645.1. Lineage (NCBI taxonomy): Eukaryota > Metazoa > Arthropoda > Insecta > Coleoptera > Chrysomelidae > Diabrotica > Diabrotica undecimpunctata. The sequence continues at coordinate 158,169,451 of NC_092805.1, forward strand.
TTTTGTTTCAAAGATATATTTAGTTGCTTCCATAATTTATTTATGTACATCAAAGATAAACTAAGATGTTGGCAAGAATACATAATGAAACTATTTGACGATGATAGAATGATACAAGAAGAACCACAGGAACAAACAGGACCGAAAAAAAAATGTGCGAATTAGAACAGGCAATTAAAAATGCATACACTGCAAAATCAGTAGGCCCCAAGATTGGTTGCTGTCCACGTTTGTAACACTACCAAAGTCAGTACATGCGACAAAATACTCCCAGTACAGAACAATTTCCTTAATTAGCCACACACTTAAGATATTTCTCAAAATAATACATGGAAGATTATACATAACAAATAGAAGAAGATATAGATGACACCCAGTTTGGATTCAGAGGAGGACTAGGAATGTGGATAGTGAAGATATACGGGTTATTGTCAATCTGTACTGGAATCAAAAAGCAAAGGTTAGAATCGAAAATGTCGATACACAAACTATAGAAATCAAAAGAGGTGTTAGACAGGGTTGCGTGCTATCCCCATTTTTATTTATTCTATACAGCGAAACTATTTTTAAGGAAGCAATATCAGAGAAACAACAGGGTATATCAATAAACGGAAAAATCTTGAACAGCATAAGATTCGCAGACGACACCGCTGTTTTTGCAGACAATCTAGAAGCACCGCAACGCTTAGTAAATAGATTACATCAAGTCAGTATAAAATATGGACTACAAATAAACGTTAAGAAAATCCAGTGCATGATTATTTCTAAGCAACATACAGTAGGAAGGCTAGATATCGAGAGAAAACAAGTAGAAAGAGTGAATAACTACAAATATCTGGGAACCTGGGTAAATCAAAACAATGACCAAGGTAGAGAAATTAGGACACGCATTGAAATTGCAAGACAAGCATTTATAAAAATGAAAACAATGTTTTTTGACAGAACAAGAACAGAAGGCCCCGAAAAAGATGGATAGACGACGCAGAGAGGGATCTTAAAACCATGAACATCAGGCAGTGGCGAAGGAAAGTATCCGACAGCACAGAATGAAAGAACATTGTTAAGCAGGCCAAGACTCACAAAGGGTTGTAGCGCCATAAAAAGAAGAAGAAGAAGGTACTATCAGGAAAAATAAGAATGATTTGCCCATAGAATTCCTGGAAGGGAAAGGAAGAGCAGTTTTTTCCAGTATATTTGGATTTCAGAACAGATACACTATTCTTTCGTATGTACCAAAGAAAGGAAAAGTTGTTTTACTTAGGTATATCTTCTCTCCACCATGTTACAACAGTAACATATACTCATAATAAGCTGCCTGAAATTATTTCCTTTTATAATTCGACCAAAGGCGGAGCTGATGTAGTAGACGAGCTATCTGCTGGCCCTTGATAATTTTTTTCTCTTTAATGAACACTGCAGCAGGAATCAATAGCCAGATCATTCACAGACAAAACAACGATAGTCCTAACATTGCTAGAAGGCTTTTTCTGAAGAAACGGGGGTTCTAATTGATCGAAGAACATCAAAGAGAAAGCATGATTAACCCTAGATTATCTAGAGAGTTGAGAAGCAGTAACCGAAAGATTTTAATTGAAAATTCCGAACCGCCTGCAAAGAAGAGGAAACCTAATCAGCAGGGACGATGTTCAAAATGTCCCAGAAATAGAGACAAATAGAGACAATAGGAGATAAAAACTAGATACGTGTGTGAGGCATATGAAGTTTTTTTTGTGTTTACAACACTGTGTGACGTACTGCGAAAATTGCTCCAACTTTAAAGAACTGATAACTCAATAATTAATCTGTAGAATTTGATTACTATTAATTTCGACAGGAATGTATTGATTCCGGTTATAATACACATTTTTTTTTTCTCGAAAAAAAAAAAAAATTATTTCATATACTTATTTTTCTATTATGTTCAATAGTAAACTATTATTAGCAAATGTTCTTCTGGAATTTATTACCGTAATGTATCCTGAAGCTATAGTATTACACATTATTATGAAAATCTAAGAGATATAAATATACGAATGAGTATATTTTCAACTTGAGGTTTGTCACACCCCACGTGTCGAACAGCATTCCAAAATTTCACCTGTCGGATGCCAAACGTGTTAAAATAATCGAGCGGCGTCTACTGCTTGCAATATATTATTGGTTGCATAACTAGAAGTACCTGATCCAACAAAGAAAACACAAAATTTTTGGAAAAAAATGTATTTATTTTTCAACACAATCTTCTTTTAGCTCTATACACTTTTCCTAGCGATATTTAAGTCTGATGTCCCTTTTATAAGAATTGCATTGCTCCTTAAGATAGCCATTAGGTAACTGCATACATGACATCTGACATGACACAGTTAGAAAATCTTTGACCACTGCCAACTGAGGTGGACTGGTGGAAGACCAGGAATTGAAACCACGGGTTGTGAAGATTGCTACGACCCAGACATGGTCGCCAGTTCGAATAGGAGTCACTATATTCTATTTTAAATAAATCTATATTCATCTCGACGTTATGTGTCTTTATTTTTAATTTATATAACATTTAAAATGTAAATAAAAAGTTTTTTCACCGCCTGGGAAGTGGCTTTTTCCAAATGCTTCAAGTAAGAAATTATACCATATGTTTTTAAGATACCAACAGTAAAAATGTTCCCTCTTTTTAATCATTAAATTGAAGTGGAATAACTTGCTTTCAGGTATCATGGTCTGACAAGACCGAAAACGTTTGGAAAATTTGTAATCCTGTAAGTTTTACACTTCTTTGTAGGATTTTTCAAAGTATCGTATAGAGCCAACCATTGGGAATTTTCTTTTTATAAAAAATAGATTTAATTCAGACAAAATATTTATTTAAAAAATAGCATAGTAATTTGTAACGTCCAGGTCATATTTTGCTTGATCTGTATAATAAAAATTTATTTATTAATGGCGCAACTCTTTCCGGATAGTCATTATGGACATCGTGATTACCTTCTACGTATTTAATCCTCATGTTTCTTCTTTGTTTAAAATACTGAATAATCGAACTAAAATAAACTTGCTGAGCAGTCGATTCGGTTCCCAAGATAATTAAAACTGGACATCGTACTGGGTTATGCATTATAGTTTCTTTGGTGTACCTAAAAATAAAACTGAATAAATCAGAAGCAATTAGTAGCTTTATGTGCAGCACTTCAAGAGTATTTATGGATTAAAAAATTGCTTATTGATATGAAGATAAAAGTTCAAAATTTCACTGTGTACGAAGATAATCAAGGGTGTATATCTCTTATTAAAAACCCAGAAAATAACAAAAGAATTAAACATATAGATCTTAAATATAATTTTGTTTGTGATACTTTAAATTCAAATATGAAACTTTGTTATGTAAAAACAAAATTACAGTTGGCAGATATGTTAACAAAAGGGCTTCATAAAGTACAGTTTTGCTATAATAGAGATAATTTAGGATTGTATTAGTTCAGAGAGGGGAGTTTAAATAATTAGTTTAGATTGAAATAGGTTTTTTATTGTTGAATAGTTTGCTTCTTATTTTGTACTATATATTTATTTGCTTGTTCACTTATAAATGAATAATAAGATTTTCTTTTGTACAGAATTAAGGGAAGTATTAAAAGAGGGTGTAAAGTGTAATACTTCCCTTAATCCTCTTTGTGATGTTTTGTGTCAAATGAGTGAATTAGAATGACAGATGATTAGAAATAGAGGTTAAGATAAGATGTATAGATTATGGTGCTGAAGCATATGGTAGAAATATGCAAGTAGTATGTATTGATATTGAGTATTAAATAAAGCTAGGGAACAGAGTTTGGGAGTTTTAATCTACAATCCGACACTATCACCAAAGTCCTTAAACCCTTCAAAAATATCTTGTCGAGCATCATAATTTATATTTTGCTGTCAGTTTTGTGTCGGAGTTGGATGTATTACAGTCTATAGTGTTTGGTATGAGTCGCATGCTCCTATCTCAGCACCTATGTAATAGATCCTAGTGTAACTTTTTTCTAATTCTATAAGCACCTAGAATATATCAATACTAGTACTTACCTAAGATCTCTTAAAAGTGTTAAAGTATTTTTGATTCTCGGATCCAAGGTAAACCTATATCGACCATCCTCAGTTTCTTCTATGGACCTCTCCAACAAAGCTACGGCGCCCTCTAATTTAATCGGCGCGTAACTCCTTCCTGTATGTAGTTTGTGTAAAGCCTCTTCTTTCGTGTAGGTGGGTCGAGTTCCCGAAGCCATCTTGATCTCCTGTTGAATGTGGTTATCAACTCTCTCACATAGATGATTTTTCAAATTCCTAGCAGAAACTGGAAATAGTGTAACTGTATCAAGCATTATTAATTTTTGTACATCTTTTGGATAGACTTGAGTGTAAACATAACCCAACTGACCTCCATAGCTATGACCTAATATCACAAACTTTCTTTTAAAATGTAAACTAATGTACCTATATGCTAAAATGAAATTTAGGATATTTATAGGTATATTTGGTGGAAAGTATGATGACCTGCCATGACCAGGAAGGTCTATACAGACGTAGTAGAAGCTGTTCGGTAAGTATGACATTAACCGATTAAAGGTACCGGCATTGTCCATAACTCCATGGAAGCAAAGTATTAAAGGATCATCTGGTTCACCCCATGTTTTAGCTGAAAAAAAAATTAAATCATCAAAATAAACTTATTCTAATATGGTCAAATTGTGGCTTATTCTCAATAAAAATAGTATATTGCACAAATATTAAAGCCTTTTAAAAGCAAATGTGAACGTTGGGAAGACCAATCCGAGAAGACTTCTTGTACACATCAAGTTTTGCAGATGACCAAGTGGTAACGGCTCAAGATAAAGAATATCTATCTTATATGGTCCGAAAACTAGAAGAACACATCAAAAAATGGACTGGAAATAAACCTAGAAAATACTGAATATTTAATAACAGAACAAGAATCAGTGACAAACTTGGAAATAAATGAAGATAGAGAAATTTACGGGACAGAAAAAGTTAAATATTTGGGATTCATAATCTTAAAAAATGGAACCACAATGGACAAAGAGATAACCAGCAGATTAGAACAGACAAGAACATGTATCAAACAAATAAACGGGATACTACAATATAGATAGATTATCAAAAATAAAAAGAAGAGAAGATATAACATCTTGGCATGTAGATGTAGTGTAATGACGTACGGAGCAGAAAATTGGTTAATATACGAAACAGGTCCAAAACTACATCAACCGAAATAGAGTTCATGAGAAGAAGCTGTATAGTAACAAGATTGCATCATATTGGAAATGAGAAGATAAAAACAAGAAGGCATTGGAACAAAACATACTAAACTATGTTGAAGAAAAACCTTTGATTTGGTGTGTACACATGGGAAGAGCAGATCGTACAAGTTGGATATCAAAGATGAAAGACAAAAAGTGTATAGAATTCAACTAAATGCACCCTAGTGCAATAGGGACGAATTCACACCTTTCTCAAAACGCACCCCTTTAAATGGTAGCACTACGCGATCTTTTAGAAAGATAGCTTCCTTATCGCGGACTACGGATTGAATGCATTGATCGGTGAAATGAATCGCGCAGAGGTGTAAAAAAATAAAAACAAAAGAAAGGCTATGAAACGCAAATGTTGAGACCACACACTTCATGGAGTAGAAAACGCAGTCCCATGCGTACTTGTATATCTTAATAAAATACAATAATCGAATCGAATTGAATAAAATAAATCGAATTGAAACAAATCGAATTCAATTAAAATTAAATTAAGTTAAATTAAAAACCATCGCTTCGTGCGCAGACGATGAGAAAGCTATGTTTCCCTACTCGGTCACCACATCCCGTATCATAGATAAAGAATATATATTACTGAATAGATAGGAAACTGGCGGCCTTAGGAAAGCAACAACTTTTTAAAAAATCTTCTCGTAATTCTTCAAATATAAAGATTAATATTGAGGGTTTGATTACAAAAATAAAACAAACGTTGGTTCTTTTTCTACTTTATTTTCTTTTTTACGTTTTTATATAAACATTAATTACATGTATTTAAATGTAGTTGGTTAAACAGTGGCTATTCTGTAGTTTCTATAAATTACAACACAGAAACAGAGAAGGAATAGCATCACATTTCAAGGTGGACTTATATCTCAATCCAACATAGCGGGCTTCTGGTCCAAAATGAATTGTGCAAGTTTTCTCTGCCAATTTTGTTAATCCAAATATCATAAAGCTAAAAAATAAATAGTTTGTTTTTAATATTTTCTGTCAAATAATGTTACATAGTATATTTCTAGAGGTGCTTTACAAAAGGACAAATAAACAAAAGTTTTGTAGAAAAAGTTCTTGAAACATTGAAGAATTGCCACATTTTTAATGGCGATAATTTTAATTCCTAAAAAACTTTTACCTAATTCTATATCGGCAACAATTCTAATACACATCATAACGTGAAAGAAAGAAGTTTGGGACAACATCGGACATTTTAAGGCAATTATTAAAAAATAAATAAAATCTTATATCAGCATTTTCTACTTACCGCCCTATCTTTTGGAAAAGTATGCATTTGAGCATCCTTATTGTAATTATTACAACCATTAACGCAACAGTTAAAAACCGTAATTATTTAAATATGATGGCAAAAAAGCAAACAATTATTTAATCGCAAATAATACAACTCGAAACACTGTGTCGAAACCACAATAAAAATGGTGTACTTGTTTTGTTGGTTGCGGTATTGCGCAGTCACGAAGCTTTGCTATGAATGCTACGCCCTCTGGTGTCCTTAGGAAATACAAATTTCAGAGGACTGTCACTCCCATAAGAGATACCCGGGCAAGTCCCGTATTTCATATTTGTAGGTCCATGGACTATACGAAATAATAAAACCCCTTTAACGTTGTAGTTCCCTTCTAAAGTAGGTATATAATTAATAGCCTATTAATTTACTTTTAAAAATTGTCTCTCACAACTTGCATTTGAATGAGATAAAGTTTTTCGAATTCTATTGGAATATCGTAGTACTAGTATTGTTGACGTTTCCTCCATTCGCCCATATCTTATTATTATGGAATACTTATGATGAGGCCAACGTTAAAATTATCGCATAAACCGATAATTATCGCATATAGAATTTTTCATACAACAATCATTTCACGTCATTCAAGATTTACGACGTCTGAACCCCACAGCGTTGCCAAAACATCAGAATAGTTAATAAGTGCGGAATTTTAAAATTTAAACTATTTAAGAATAGAGTAGTCAACTGGATTTTTAAAATAAAGTAAATATTCACATTTTTACAATTTTTTTTTTCATTGTTCGATATTGTGAAAAACGAGAAACGTTTCATCTATAATATTATCTATAAAAGATCACATAAAAATGTATAATTTATTCATCAGCTCTCTACAGCCGCTATTCAGTTGTTTTGGAATTTTTCAAACGCAATCACAATATAAAACAATAAATAGTTTTTAAAGCTATTTAAGTATATTTAATATATACACTTGCGTGCATATAAATCGGCCCACTGTAAACTTTTGACTTTAACTATATTTTTTTCAAGAAATATTCATCAGATCACAAAAACAAATATACTGTTTGAAAGACAATTTAATATGCTTTAATGTGAGTATAAATTTATCAAGAAGGCTTATCGTTTACATGCGTAGTAACCGGTAAACAAATGAAACGTGTTTATGTGGTGATTGTCACGAAAATAACAAATTTGTCTAATTGTAAAAGCTTGCCTTTGCAAGTGAAATTTGCATATTATTCGTTTTTCATAATCTCGGCAGTGTTCAAGTGTGTTAGTTTAATGCATACTACACCACAAAAAGCCTCCCAAGTTATTGCTCTAATCGAAAATGGACTTAGTCAGCGAGCTGTTGCTAGACAATTGAATATGACACGCTCAGCGGTTCGAAGAGTGCGCCAACGTTATGAGGAGACTGGATCCTTTCATAGGCGACCTGGAACAGGCAGACGGCGATTTACAACCGCTCGTGATGACCGCTTTATTGTGTCAACAACATTAAGATATCGTCACCTTAATGCCGTTCAGGTGCAACGACAGCTCCGTGAGGTGCGAAGAGTGGCTGTTAGTCAGTGGACAGTGAGACGAAGACTGCGGGAAAATAACCTGACCCCTAAAACACCTGCGATTGGTCCAAAACTTACTCCAGCTCATCGGCAAGCACGCCTGCGCTTTGCACAGGATCATCGGAATTGGACGTTGGAACAATGGGGATCTGTTCTGTTCTCAGATGAGACCAAAATATGCCTCTATGGTAGCGACCGAAGAAGGAAAGTGTACCGGAGACCAGGAGAGAGATTTGCAGAATGCTGCTTTGAAGAGCGGAGTGCTTATGGGGGTGGTTCCTGCATGATCTGGGGTGCAATTTATATAGGAGCACGAACCGATCTTGAGTTCATTCATAGGGACGACCGTGTTCACGGAAGAAGAGGTTTAACGGCTGCCAGATATATCGAGGAGATTTTAGCAATTCATGTGGTACCTTACGTCGACTACATTGGAGACGAATTTATCTTTATGCATGACAATGCAAGGACACACACCGCAAGAATCGTGCAAGATTACATTGCAGTAGTCGGTTAGTAGGTTATAGACTGGCCAGCAAACAGTCCTGACCTAAATCCGATCGAACATTTATGGGATGAGCTAAAACGAAGAATTGGAGCTAGACTTCATACCCCAGACTCGATCCCAGAGCTTATTATTGCAGCATAAGAAGAGTGGCTTAACATCCCACAAGCAACAATAGCAAACTTGATTAGATCTATGCCTAATCGTATGAGAGATGTTATTAGGGCAAGAGGAGGTCATACCCATTATTAAAAAATTAAGTGTTAAGTTTTAAATTGTCAATGACCCTATTTATGTTAATAATAAAAAAGCTTAATTTGCTTAATGAATTCATTTCACTATGTTAAACATAGGAAGCCGAAATAAGTTTTCATAAATTTATACTCACATTGAAGCATATTAAATTGTCTTTCAAACAGTATATTTGTTTTTGTGATCTGATGAATATTTCTTGAAAAAAATATAGTTAGTCAAAAGTTTACAGTGGGCCGATTTCTATGCACGCAAGTTTACATATTTCTAATACAGTTTATTAAAGTTATATATTGCGAATCAAATTGATACACACATAAAAAGAAACATAAACAGAATTCTTACTGTAAAATTGTAAGTAATCGTGAATGCTGTCAGCATTCTGGCCACACACCCAAATGTCATTTGAGTTTCATTTATACCCGTATCACTGGCGTATGATTGTTTAATCTATTTAATTAAAATCATTATTTTTTGAACTATGAAACTTAAGCAATTGTTGCGTAAAATTTACACTATTAATAATAAGAAATGTTTTTGTATATTTAATCATAATTCTAAAATTCTCAATGCAATCACGATTACATTTTTCTTATTATAATACCAAGTTGACTGTTGGCATGAAAAATCGAGTGTTTTAAATACAAGTGACGTCAGTTTGTATAAATCGTGACGTGAACGATTTTACTGTGAAAAATACTATACCTTGCAAGTAGATGGCAGCACGTACATCATATTCTAATATTTTAATTATCCCGAAATTTAATTCTCGGAACAGTTGCCAGTTTAATTGCTGCCAGCGATTCCAAGTACTGGAACTTACGATAGGTACAGTTCGCTCTCAATCGGCAGTATTCTTCAGTGAATGAGTCTACTGTAAGGACTATTAAAAAGAGTGAGAACCATTCGAGTGAGAATAATACAAGAAAAGGCTCTTCGTCTTTACGAAAATCTAAAGGCTGACAACGAATCTTCTACTTTCCAAGGGAGTAAAGGATGGCTCGAAAAATTAAAAAAAAAGAGTTTCTTTACATAACGTCAATCCATCCATCCAGCTAAACTTAAAGAACACATAGAAAGGGAGGGGTATAAGCCGGAACAAGTTTTTAACGGCGACGAAACAGCCCTTTTTTGGAAAAGGATGCCTGCTCGTACCTTCATATCGGAAAATGAGAAATCTGCACAAGGCTTTAAAGCAGCAAAGGACAGGTTAACTGTTTTATTTTGTTATAACGCTTCAAGTGATCATCTGTTAAAACCAATGCTGATTTATAAGTCTCTAAATCCACGGCCTCTTAAACATAAAAATAAAAATTAACTACCGGTATTTTGGAGGGCATATAGAAAAGCGTGGGTTATGGCAACATTGTTTACTAACTGTTTTGTGCCTAGCGTTAAGCAATATTTAACATCAAAATCGCTACCGTTTAAAGCACTTCTTCTTAACGACAATGCTCCTGGACATCCAGAATCTCTCAACTTAACAGATTCACATGTGAGAATTGACTTTTTACCTCCCAAAACCACTTCGCTTTTACAACCTTTGGGTCAGGGACTAATAGCTGCATTTAAACGGTATTACCTAATGCGTATATTCAACCGTATCTTCAATTGTACGGAATTAGATCCTTCATTGATCGTTACCGATTGTTGGAGAAAATTTAATATTTCTTACTGTATAACTATAATCAAAGAAGCCACTAATGAAATACGCCCATCAACTATAAACGCGTGTTGGAAAAATCTATGGCCAGAAGTTGTTATTATAACCTCAGAAGTGTCCCATAAAACAGAGGAAGTTGATGATATTCTACAAGTGATGCACAAAATACATGGGGAAGGTTTTGAAAATCTGCAATCAGGTGATGTTGAAGAAGTTACAGCCGCCAATGACAGTGAATTTACAGAACAGGACTCCTCTAAATACTAAAAAATAGTAACGAAAGCGATGAAGACGATACTCCCAAGAAGTAACAGCCGAGACGGCAGTCACGTCTCTCACTTTCAGCAACATAAATACAATATTATCATCTGCTCAAAAACTTCAGGAAATTGTTTTTTCACGCGGATCCTTGTATGGAAAGGAGCTTGAAATTCAAAAATGGCTCAGAAGGCTTACTGGCACCGTACAAAGAAGCGCAAAAGGAAATTAGTAAGAAAATGACGCAGCCAACGGCACCTTTCGGTGCAGCGGCAGATATGATGGTGTGTGATAATTATAGGGGCATCACCCTACTTAACGTGACATATAAAGTACTGTCCAACGTATTGTACAGAAGATTGATCCCCTATGCTGAACAAATAGTTGGGAACTACCAGTGCGGTTTCCGACCCAATAAATCAACAACGGATCAAATCTTCACAGCCAGGCAGATTCTTGAGAAAACGCTTGAGTTCGGAGTCGACACCCACCACATATTCGTGGATTTTAAAGCCGCATACGACTCAGTCAACAGACAAAAACTTCTACAGGCTATGGTGGAATTTCAAATGCCGCTTCATCTTGTTCAACTAACGGAACTTACACTCACAGGCGTAGAGAGTGATGTCAGAATCCAAAACGATTTTTCCAGACCCTTCCATTGTAAAAATGGACTGAGACAGGGAGATGGACTGTCGTGTCTCTTATTTAACCTTGCACTAGAAAAAGTAATTCGAGAGTGCCATATTAATACGAACGTCACCATCTTTAATAAATCTGTACAAGCGGTCGGATATGCAGATGACATCGACATTATTGCTAGGTCCACAAAATCTCTGATCGAAGCATTTTGATCACTAAGGGCGCCTGCACTTATGCGGAGAATGGAATTAAAAATAAACGCACAGAAAACCAAGTATATGCATTGTACTAGATGAGGCAACCAGATACCTAGACTATTAATTGATGATCTGGAACTAGAAGGTGTGGACACCTTCGTCTACCTGGGCTCGCTGCTGACTAAAGACATCAATGTCAGCGAAGAAATTAAAAGAAGAATAGTGCTTGCCAATAAGTGCTATTATGGCTTGAGGAAACAGATGGCCCCAAAACTATCTAGAAAAATTAAAGTTACCATATATAAAACACTAATAAGGCCAGTGTTAACATACGGGTCTGAAACGTGGTCACTTACACAGAACGACCAAGAATTGCTTAAACGTTTCGAGAGAAAAATTCTAAGGAAAATATATGGAGGAATCCAAGAACAGAGTTTGTGGCGTAGGCGCTACAACTTTGAGTTATATAGAACTTTTGGGGAACCTGACGTTGTAAAATATATTAAATTAGCACGCCTTCGATGGATAGGACATGTAATTAGGCGAGACGAAGATGCAACGATCAGAAAAATTTTCGACCGAAGAGGACCAGTGGGAAGACGAGCCAGAGGAAGACCAAAAGGTAGGTATCAAGATAACATAGAGCATATTTTAAAATCCATCAGAGTTAAAGCATGGAGAAGAGTTGCCAGAGACAGGGGCGAATGGAAGATTGTTCTGAAGAAGGCTTTGGCTCATAACGAGCTGTAATGCCATTGATGATGATAACGGCATCTTTCTCTTCGGAACGTAACTCCCGCGGTTAAAGAGGGATTACTGTAATTCAATTGATTAATTTTAATTCAGAAAATATATTTCACTACCCCCTTGGTAATTTGGTTGACAGTTTCATATTACTTCAGTGATTTTCAATACCAAATCGGCCAAAAAGGATGAAACGGACTATAGAAAGATTTGCTTAAACGATATGGACAATAGTATAATCATTTATGAAGATTCTAACAAAGAGAATTAAATAAAAAACACTGGTTTCACATTCAATAAATTATAATTTAAAAACATCGATAAAGTATAAAATCATCACCAGGTTAACAATTTTTTAATAACTCTTATAAACTCATATAAAACCATTAAAGGCATTTATTAAAATAACAAAAATCCAATGTTTTTTCTTATATCCCGTAAAGGTTACCTATTGTACCAATTAGGTATATTGGCCATACAGTAAAATATTTTTTTTTAACAAAAGTAAGTAACAAAATAAACAGCGATACTGTTTTCTCTATGTTCAGTTGCAATATTACATGAATTTATTTCAAGATAAGTACAATATTAAGCTGTCTGTAAGACTCCAACCATTTTTATATCACAAAATATTAGTATAGGATTTTTCCTACAATTTCCATTGCGTATTATTTTATTTGAAACACATTCAATTATCTCACTCTAAATATAATATCAATTTTTTAATATTTTTACTTTATTAAGAGTATATGAGACTTTATATGAAGGTGAATGATTGCATTTCTTATCAAATGGAACTCCACCATTCTCCTACACCTGTTTTAAGATTCCACCTCTCATCAAGAAGACTTGTATTAGCTCGAATTGAGATGAAGTAGTATTTATCTATATGGCCGCTATTTTTTAGATAAAAAAATCAAAGAAGCGGCTCTAATAATGCTAAATGAGACCAATTGTGTCGCACATTCCTCGACAGAATGTAGTAGGATCTTCTTCTTCTTCAGTGCCTTATCCGGTCCGGATGTTGGCGATCATCAAGGCTATCATGGTTTTGTTGACTGCTCTGCGAAACAGCTCCGCTGAGGTCATCCCAAACCATTGTCGGAGATTTTTCAACCACGAGATACGACGGCGTCCCGGTCCTCTTCTGCCAAATACTTTACCCTGCATAACGAGTTGAAGAATTCGATATTTTTCTTGGTTCCGTATCACGTGGCCGAGGTACTCAAGCTTACGTTGTTTAATTAAATTAAGCACTTCTTTTTCTTTTGTGATGCGCTGTAGGACCTACACGTTGGTGACATGGTCCACATAAGATATTTTTAGTATCCTTCTGTATATCCACATCCACATATAGTAGGATCTGGTTACCCATATTAAAAGAGGCAGTTATTAAAAGGAAAATACCAGTATTAGTAAGTCAGTAACATATCGAGGATATATCATTTATGTTTTTTTAAATAACAAACATATAAAATCAGAATTTGGTGTCTATTGAGAGTAAACTAAATGTACGACCAAATACTTACTATGTCGGGATAGTATTATGAGGTTTTTTCCTGGTTTTTCCCTCATAATTTACTATGGAATCACTAACAGGAGAATTTTACTGTCATAATGGCATGTGATTTACTTTTTAAAGATAAATTACATGCTATGAATTTTTCTGACCGATATTCTACAAGTTGATTTCATGTAATCGAATGAACTATCTTACAAGTAAAGTCGTCCCAGGAACGCAACTCAATTATATTGGCAATATCATTTTAAAGTCGTCTACTTTAAAGTGTATAATGTATGTCTGAATTGTCAATATAAATGAGTCAGATAAAATTAAATTATTAGAAGAATTTTTCTCCAAGTAACAAAACACAAAATTTGTTTAATTTACTAGTGTTTGTATTTTGGGAACGATTTCCGAAGTGGAAATTAAAACGTCAATAAACTTACTTTAACCTTTAATTGTGGCTTATTTCCATTTAAATAGTAATTGTTTATGTAACACAGATGGGTATTTCTTTGATAGTTTCCGCTTAATATTGCGCGTCAAATAAATATCCACTTAGATTGGTGAGAAAGTATTGCGGGGAAGAGAATTAAAACACTCTACGATAGAACGTCAAAGCGTTTGGTTTTATTGTGAGTCCGGATTTTTCTTCAAGTTCGTTATTGTTTATTGTTCGCTTTTGTCATGGAAATACAATGTAAATTCATAGTAGCAGTTAAATGTGTAGTTTAAGTGAAGTTGGATTTGAAATTTTGAAGGGGAAAGATTTCGGTGCGTAGTCTTCAAAAGACGGCAAATTTTTATATGTGGAGAGGTGAATTTTATACTCAAATGTAATGTGGCAGTTTTTGTCTGAAATAATCACCGATTGTTTTGTGCTGTGTTTTATCTGAGAGATTTATAAGACGGCGTTTCCAACAATTTGAGAGGTCCACATTTTAAAATTAAGACCAAGAAAGAATATACGAAATTCTGGAAGACCTTTAACAAGTTGGACTGACAATATTAAGATGCTTTGTTGAACCTGTCAGTTTGGGCTCTATTATCTGAAAGCTTTAAGAACCCTCAGACGATTGTTAATTGAAGAAAGTCGCTGTAGAGTTTTTAATTTCAATATCACGAAAATTATCCTACTGTCTGTGTCAAGTTAAGAATTCATAAAGGAGCCTTATGGGAAGCGGTGATGCCAGAACTACCGATAGACTGAGATAGGCGAGAGTAGTGGAGTTGCAGCGAAAAAGCAGGGCCGAACTGCATGTTATATTGCACATTAGACGTTTTTTCACTTAGGTAACTTTAAATTTTTTTTGTTTTTTGAAAAATAAAAATTAAAGACATGTCTTTTTCTCACAACAGTTATTTATTAAATTTCGGCTTAGGTCATCATCAGACTCTTAAAAATATTCTTAATTGTTTAATGAACAAATTGAGTGAGTATTGTGGTAGATATTATTAGTGTCAGTAAAAAACATAAAAAAACAATAAAAACTTCTGTATATTTTAAAAAAAATACAACAGAACCATAGAAATGTAACAAATTATTTGGTTTTTTAGTTTGACATTTATATATTTACAATATTACAATTATCAAAAACTATGTACATTCTTCGTCCATATCCAAATCGGAATTGTCACTACTATCATATAAATCTATAACTATGGGAGTTACGTCTTCCATTAGACCGTCCACTTCCCAAAATTTTTTCTCCAGAGTCATTACATGTTGAATATAGTTTTTCCAGTTATCAGACGTAACATTTGAAAACGCTTTTTTTATGAGGTCCTCCATATCCTTCGCTTTGAAGGTGCTGTTATTTACGGCCACATGCCTTTTTACTTGGCTCCATACCATTTCAATTGGATTTAATTCGCAATGGTATGGAGGCAAACGAAGCACTTTGACATTATTTTGTTGTTTACAAAGTTCTTCAATTTTGTAATTATCAAAATTTTGTTTAAATTGCGCGACTACCTCCAAAAGCTCGCACTTCAGATAATTTTCTTCAAAAAATATGTCTTTTTGTCTTAACCAGTCCATAATGTTATTCTTATTCCACGATTGGTTAGGCAACAACTCGGTTTTTACACTATGATATGGAGCATTGTCCATAACAATAACCGTTTTTCGAACTAAGTTGGGCAACAGTTTGTTTTCAAACCAGTTCTCAAAACACGGACCGTCCATTTCGTCGTGATAATCAGCGCTGTTTTTTTTTGCAAGGAAAAACATTTCAGCACCGTTTACAAAACCATTTTCACTTCCGGCATGGACAAGGATGAAACGTGGTCCACGCTGAGTGGGATGCTTTAGTCCAGTACTTAGCCCTTTTATGAACGCATCTCTTGCCGAGGTGACGGTTTTGTCTTTCCATTCTCTGGAAACCGAGTGCCCCACATTGACCCATGACTCATCCAAATACACAATGTCATAGCCCTCAGCCCGATATTGTTTAATGGCCCTTAAATATCCATGCCTCCATGCAATTATATCAGGACGTTCTATTAGCACGGCACTTTTATCACGTTTTGCATAAACAAAGTTCATGTCTTTTAACAACCTGTACATTGTACTGCGGGTAAAATTTGGCAAGTTTTCGTCTTGGTTCACTTTTGGCAGAAGACGATTCAAAGTAGGAGGAATGTTTTCAAAAAAAAAACTATGCACTGTTCGACGAACGCCGATACGAACACCTTCATCGTAAGTATAGTCTCTGGAGTTGTTTCGGCAACGGGTTCTTTTTCTGTTTGTTTTTACCTCAGAAAGCTCACCTTCTTTGTCTTCCTGTACGATTTTTTGAATCGTACGAACTGACACTCCTGTCATCGCGGATACTTTGTCGAATACAATACGTTGACTTTCATCTCGAAGCAAATTAATGTGGTATCTCACTACGTTTAAGATCACTTTTTTAGCACTCAGATGTAAAATTTGACCACTTTTAAACGGCAAAACTGGATCCATTTTAACAATATAATTTTTTACACTTGAGATTTGAGTGCGCGATGGTTATGCCTTAACCCTTGTCCGGGCAGAAGAATTTAAAAACGTAATCGGGCAGTTTGGGCTTATGTATACAGACAAACATATAATCTCCACTTCACCTAATTACACTATTTTGAAAAACATACCGCTCATTTATCTATAACTCATAAATCTGTCTGCTTTCCAAATGTGCTTTCCAAATGACACTATTGTTTGGAATGACTAAGTACATAAAGAGAATTAGAAAACTATTAATAGTCAATTATAAAGTAATCAATATTGTTTACTGTTAGGGCCTGTTAGCCCGGCTTGCCCGATAATGGAAGTTTAAGCACAATATCTTAATTATTATTGCTTTCTATTTATTAACTATTGTGAAAGTAATATTTTATAAATAATTTTGAGAGTTGACACCTAAGCTGTCAGAATTACCTGTGCCATAATAATTAACCAATTGCGTAAAACCTAATATTTTAACCACTAATAAAGACATTTTTCTAATAATCTTTAAAATCACTTCCCTGAAAATGTAACCATATTTATAAGTAATTGTAGTCGTTAAGCTTATTAAATAGATACGTACCTATCTTTTTAAAATAAATTTGATTAACATTGGAAAATATAAATAAAAATTTGAATATAAATAAAGAATGGGTTATTTCGGCCGGCCCTGCATAGTCCCGTGAACTATTGGCAACATACGCCCGTAAGAAATGCACTGGCCTATCTGTTCAGTTGTGAATTCTTAACTTGAAACAGTCTGTAGCTAAAATACATGTAGGTACAAACCCATTCACGCTAAACCGTGCAATCGTTGAACAGGTAGAACATTTTAAATACTTTGGAAGCTAGCTGAACGGCAACAGTGACTGACAAGGAAATTCTTTCCATAATTAAGTTGTCTAGCATGGTCGCCATGAAAAATTATATTATGTAACAGAAATATCTCTATGCACATTCGGAAAAGATCTGGGAAGTGCGACTCATTATTCAGAGAAAAGTCGAAAGAAGACACGAATTAAGAGCAAGAAACTATCTTTTGTTGACTAACAAGACAATAAAGAGGTTTTCAGGTGGAAGGTTTGTTTCGAGCGGCTGTCGATAGAGGGAGGTTCCATAATACTGTTTATATAGTGATAGACAACGCCCGAGGACAAATTTAATATAAAGATCTAGTGCAAGAAGCATGATGAATGTTATACTTATTTGAATAAAGAATTATTTTTGAATTTTAAAGTTCTCCATTGTATGGCTAACAATATGCAATGAAAAGTGTAGGAAAAAATAATAAACAGGTCTACTACAGTTTTCCTTTCTGTTGTAATAAAAATTTGTTAACGAATGGGGAGACTCTATCTGGATAATCGTTGTGGACATCGTGACTGCCTTCTACCATATGGAATTCAACATTTTTCCATTTCTTCAAAAACTTTGTAACAGGTTCCATTACTTTCAATTGAAATCCATTCTGGCTCGCTAAAACCATCAATATTGGGCATTTTACAGGATTGACCTTCATACCTTCCATAGCTAACCTATGGTCTCTTAAAGGATTCACAAAGTTTTTCATTCTTTGGTCTAACGTAAATTTATAAAGTTCTCCCTGTGGCTCTATGGCCCTTTCTAATAAAGCTTCGGCAGCTTCCCGCTTTATTTCGTCGTAATTTCGTCCTTTTTGTACCTTTTCTAAAGCTTCCTCCCATGTGTAAACTGGTGCTTGTTTATTGTTTAAATTATCACAGATTTTAAGATGAATATCTATTTTGGAAACTAAAAAATCTATACAAATGTTGCTTGCTACAGGGTACATTGTCACTGTATCCAACATAACAAGTTTCTCGACACACTCGGGGTACATCTGGGCGTACAAAAAGCCTAATTGGCCCCCATAACTGTGACCCATGATCACAAACTTTCTCTTGAAGAATCTAGTTACGTGTTTATAAACCAAAAGAAAGTTTAGAGTATGAAGTGGTAGGTGAGGAGGAAACGGCGACGATTTTCCGTGTCCTGGCAAATCAATACACACGTAATAGAACGTGGAAGGCAATTGAGCAATAAGTCTGTTAAAGCTTCCAGCATTGTCCATTATTCCGTGAAAGCAGAGTATGAGCGGATCTTTTTCTTCGCCCCATGTTTTCGCTGGAACAGAAAAATTAATCTGTCAAGTTTTTGTAAGATCATACCGATTTATGTTACAAAACAATGAAGAATTGGAGTTTAAATGTATATACTACATTTGTCTAGACCAAAGTGGTAGGTTATACTTGAGTCTTAGATTTACTTTATTACTAAATTTACACGTGAAATTATTATTTTGAAAGAAAACAAGGCCTATATTCATGTTGGTAATATGTAAGAACCCACTGAAAGATCACTACGTTCATAACGTAGTTAGTCAAACTCACATTTTTACATACATTTAAAATTAGGAGAATATATTGATAATAGGTTGCCAGTCAAAAAGTGGTTGCAAATATTTTTAATTCAATTAATGGTAATTAAATTATTTTTCGTTAATTTATTTTTTAAATAAAATACGTTGCTCATGTCGTATATGCTTGTTTTTTTTATATATTTTTTATAAGTTTAACTTATAAATATAAGTTTGCCTGAGAAAAAATGGCCGAAAATTAGGATTTCTCGTAAATTCTCCTAATTTTAAATATATGTAAAAATGTGTTTGATGACCTTCGTTATGAACGTAGTGATCCTGCAGTGGGATCTTGCACTATTATCGGAAGTTATATTCGCAACTAAATATTTAAGACAGTCTATCTTCTCTATTATTTAATCTTAAATTAGAAAGAGTTTTATATCAGTGGAGACGCAGCTGTGCTGGTATGGAGATACCAGTGGGCGACGGCTACTTAACCAGCATTAACTTCGCAGATGACCAAGCTATTGTTGCACAGGACTTATATGATCTAAAATTTATGCTGAAAATACTATACGGAGCATATAAACAATGGGGGCTCACCATAAGTTTGCAAAAAACAGAATATTTAGTATTAATGACATATAACAGAGAAAACAAATAGGATAGAAACAGCATTTATGAACTCTTTGGATTCCAAAAGAATTATGTTAAGAGATGTTTTACAATGAACTTGAAGATATTACGTCTTACAAAATTTAGAGATATAATTTAAGTGCTGAGGTAGTAAGTAATACCTTTTAAAAATAATCTAAAAAAACCTCTATACATGGAAGTCCCCAGCGAATAAGGGGAGTCAGAAATTAGAATGATTGTCTTCATAAAAGATACCGAAATGCACTAAAAGCATACCTAGGTGCTGATACATTTTCTGATTACAACTCACTTGTCGTTTGATACAAATCAATACACTACATTTCAATTAAAAATTATACAAACAAATCACAACAATGAAAAAACTAAATAATCCGTTAATTACTCCATTATATCTTTTGTTCGAAATTTTCAACTTTTTCTTCATTTACATTTGTGTCTATGGTGACTAGTGAACCTAATATGTAAAATTTCAAGTTCTTAATGTTGTAATTTTCTATGATTATGTTCTGTATATGGCTCAGTTCTGGTGATTTGCGTAAGCTCTATTCACATTGCAAATTCCCAACATAAACAGCCTGACACGCACGTGTTGTGACGGTATTCACCTTCTCATTCGCCAAGAGGCTATTAAATATGATTTATCGCCTTGAGCGAGCATGATTGTCATTTTACAGGTCCAAATTGCTCAGTCTGATTATATTCAAATTGTAGTGTGTTGGTTTATATATTTTGTTATATTATAAGTTAATAAAGTTTGTGTTTTGTAACGTTCTATTTGAGTTATTTACTGATCGTGTTATTATTTATAAGTTTTATAGTATGAAGTAAATCTTTAGTATCCAAAAACAAAATATTTATTCATCAAAAGTAAAAATAACCAGTTTTTCCATTTTTCTAAAATCCACAGAGACGCCCGATTTCCCACTACGAGTCCGATTCGGCTGAAATTTTGACCATTAGTCGTCTACGAGAACGAGAGTCACGATAGTAGGTTTCTCTTGAGATAGTGGCACCATCGAGCAGTGAGGGCAAATAATTATCGGACAGCCGAAGTTGGCATTATCTGCAAATGGTAGTATTTGTACATATTTTGTTATTATCCCTCTAATGTTAATACCTGACACTAAGAATTTTTCTGTATCAAAAATATTCTTGTATGTTTAATCTTTAAAAATGTATTCAATATTTGTGACATTACGCGAATTTAAACTATGGTCAGTACAGTGTTTGAAATTCTTGGTTTTTGGTAGCGGAATAAAGGTCGATAGGAGCCATTCTGTAGGTAATTCACCAGGTTTGTATATGTTGTTAAGGCAAAGAGAATGATGATTCTATTTTGTTCATTGCAATATTATGTTTTTTTTACGAAAAAAATAAAATTCGTTTTTATTTTAAGCTTTTTAAAAATTTTATGTATTTTTTGTAGATATTAATGTTATTTTGCCAGTGGCAATAGGTCTACTGAAAAATCATAAATTCTAATTATATAAAAACACATATGAGATCGAGTTAACATAGTTTGAAATTTGAGATATTTCCCACTACTATAAAATACATTTTTTATTAAAATCTCCTTAATTTTACTTTGAAACTGAGTTTTGGAAAGATTCTTTACGTTATCAGGCAATTTGTTATCAAATTTGATTGTCCAATACCCTGATCCAGTTTGACACCTCTTAAGCCTCCAGTAGGCTGGAACAAGATCACATCTGTGTCAGTGTTATGGTTGTGCACCTCTTCTTGGGCCCCAAAGCGCCCCCCGCTTGTCTTAACAAACATAAGGTTCTCATAGATATACAAGGAGGGCACAGTAAGAATTCCTCTCATAGGCCAATCTGCAATCGTCCCTAAACCCAAGGCCTGCAAGAACTCTTATAGCCTTACGTTGTAAACCAAAGACTCTCGAGGTTCCCGCCGAATATCCCCAGACCAAGATTGCATTTGTCAGATGAGAGTAAAAAATGGCATAACAAGCAGTTCGTGTGAAACTTTGTGTGAAACGCCCGATGCAAGATTTCTGAGCACATGTAAGTTCTTTGATAGATTTTTGCTTTAATAGTAAATGCGTTGACCCCATTAAAGCTTGGGGTCTAGGTGTACTCCAAGAAACTTCACACTTGTCAGCAAAAACAGCCCTGTTGGTCTTTGCTTCATTAAGCAGAAGCCTGTTAACACAGAACCACTCTTTAGTGTCTGGCAGTGTAGATCTGGAACCCCTAAGAGAGTCCTCAAGTGTGTCAGCTGAGAAGGAGACTGTGGTGTCATCAGCAAAGAGTGTGTATATAGAGCGTTTGATTCAATGCTTGTAAGCTTATTAATATATATGTATGGGTCCAAGGACGGAAAACCAATATTAACAACACTCTCCCGTAACAGCACATCAGACACCCTCACAGATTGTACTGTTCTCGAGGTATGATTGGATCAACTTGACACTCTGTGGACAAAAGTTCTACCTCTGTAGTTTTTTCAGGAGTAACCCATGGTCCATACAATTAAATGCCTTACTTAAGTCACAACAGTGTTGAATTGCATTCTATGAAAGGATTTCAAGATGCGGGACGCTACGTCAAGAATACCAATACTAGGCCCTGAAAAATAATTGTTACTTTCGAAAAAGTTTGTGATTTGCAAAACCATGGCATTTTCACTATTTTAGAGACGACTGGGAGCAATGCGACAGGCCTATAATTCTCAGGGACGTCAATTTCCCCTTTTTTAAATATGGGTATTATAATAGCCCTTTGTAGAACTGAGAGAAATGTCTCTTTAAAGCATTGATTTATTAAGTGTGTAAGAGGGCTTATGATAATTTTTTTTATCATTTTAATAATGTTAACATTTCAGCCATAAATCACAACTTTTTTTGTTTTTTAAGCTGTCAAGGAAAAGATTTACATTGATGTTCTTCAAAAAATCCATATGTAATTCTTTTATTCATAATCATTATTCTCAATTCTAGGAAGTATATGTAGGTACTAAACTTGAAATTATCCCCATTACTTTAGAAAAATAAAATGCAAAACTGAAGAGGCCTATAAAATTATAGTAATCTACAGTCATTAAAAAATTAATGTATAAGTTATTTTTATTTTTCAATGGTGGACACATCTCACAAAACTGTTTTTGCACACAAAATAATATATATTTAATATTTTTGTACGTATACTAATAAGAATTACAAATAAAGCTGTGTTTAAACAACAATTAACTCGATATCTACATATAAAAACTTAGTTTCATTTGCATTTAGTTTTTCTCACACAACTTTAGAAAATGTTCTCCTCAAAATATTTTTTAGGTAAGTAATAATTTAATTGTTTTTCGTTTTTAATTTAATTCCGTCGTGATGTTTGGTTTGTTTGTAAAGGTCGTACATTATGAAAAACCTACCCTAAAATTATGGAAATAACAGGGATAAAAGTAATGCAAAAATATAGGGAAGGGAAGCATATCGCCGCAATACGGGAGAAATATACAATATACTTACCTCAGTCAATATGTGAAAAAATCATTGATTTCACGTAAATATCTTATATAGATTTTTGAAGGTTCTAAGAGGTATATGAGAGATAGCTGATGATAAATCCTTAAAGAAGGATAGCTGATTTTTTTTAAACAATCATAAACAGTGAAAAGAACATTTTTTGTCTATAAATAATTTCTTATACATTTTAGAGAAAAATGATTTAAATAAAAGCTGTAGATCTTAAAAAGTTCTTTAATTTGCGAGTTTCAAAATTAAAATACATAAACAATTCACCGAGATTCCTCTAATTGTAAAAAATTCCTCTGATTGTAAAAATTGTTTGTCTTTAAATTTGTTTGGCTAATTGGCTCGGCCAAGGCCATCAAACTAAATAAAAAAAAAAAAATTCACCGAGATAATAACAAAAACCCTTATTTTTGCAGTAATTTATTAATGTTAATAACTTTGTTTTTTGAATAATGACGTGTAATATAACTACTTGGAATTCTGCCCATTAATGAGTTATTGAATTGTGCTAAATCTCAGTTAGCTCGACCAAATAGTTTGTAAATCATTCAATTTGTTTATCCCGGTGGGCGATTATTTAACGAACAGTACTTGCTTAAACAGCGACTCTAGAAGTATTTAGTAGGTAGTAATCGATTCTTTGAGACTTCAATTTTAGGGTATATTAAACAAATTTTAACATTATATCAAAATTTTTATTAAAAAAAACCGTTTGAAAAAGGACTGACTTTTTAGCTTATAAACATATTAACTTTAATATATTTTATGTCACGCGCTTGTAAGCAGGCTCATTGAAAAGATGACGAAAAAACACAATTTAAACAAAAATAACCTATGACTAATAGGAACCAAGATAGCATTTTTTTTCTTAAAATCATAATTTTAATTGTTTATTAACGTTAAGAGCTATTAAGAAAACACAAAAATAGTCACAGACAAGCGGGCCATCGAAATTTGCAAATCTAAAAATGCATTCCATTCCCATATTAACTTCATTAAGAAGGATACTTTGGAACCATCGATAAATCTCGATCCTTTAACCCCAATAAGAGTTAGATTAACCCAGCGGTTTTCAACCTTTTTTACTCAGCGACGCACTAACGTACTCCTTACAGATTCGCGACACCCTTATATGTAAAAATTTTTGCTAGTGGTAGGTAAGTACAGATGAATATATTAAACATATTATTTTTTATTTTGTAAGAACATAACAAGCAAAAAACAAAACAGAAAGAATACATAAAATTAGTGTGAAATTTGACCCTGATGACTTTTGCAAAGTATATCTATCCGAGGACGAATTGTAGACAGACATACTCTCATCTCGCTGTCCACATCAAGTAGTCGAGACCGGCAGCTAGATTTTATATTTTTCATCGCAGAAAATGCAGATTCACATAAGTACGAGGTCGAAAACGGCTTCGAAAATGTCGAAATACTGCATTCTTTGGTAATTCTGGGTATTCATTCTTAACTGAAATCCAAAAAACGAGTTCTTCCTTTTCAGAACCGATTAATTCTGCCTTTCTTGCGTTGTTCTCGTCAAATGCAATCCCAAGTTATCCCTTCTTGCAACTTACATAAGTGCTCTTTCATGCTCTCCTTTAGTAGAGTCTGTTCTTCAGATTTCAAATTAATTAAAGTTATAGAGGATTCGGGAAAAGCATTAAATCGTTTTTTTCTATAACCGAGTTCCAGAATGTTAGTTTTTTGGAGAACGCACTTATTTTATCAGTTGATGATATTATGGTTTTCTTTCGTCCTTGCATAGTTGCATTCAAAGAATTTAGCTTATTAAAAATGTCAGAAAGGTAAGCCAACTTAGCACACCAAAGAAGGTTTTTAAAATTTTTACAAAAACCACTTTGGCCATCTTCTGTTTTAAAAAATTCGAGTAGTTCGTCTTTAAGTTCTAAAACTCAGTTTAGTATTTTTCCTTTCGAAAGCCAACGAATTTTACTATGAAATAACAAGACTTTATGATATGCGCCCATGTCTTTACAAAGTTTCTCAAACACCCTTGATTTCACCGGACGAGTTTTGATATAGTTGATCATAGAAACAATAGTATGAATAACTTCACCCAGTTGGCTTCCATCCGTAGTTTTTACTACCAGAGCTTCTCGATGTAAAAAGCAATGAGTAATTATTATCAACTGGTTTTTCTTTAGTGCGAAACTTAAAAATCCTTTGACATTTCCCGTCATTGCAGCAGCACCATCTGTACATATCGCAATACAATCCGTCCACTTAAGTCCGTGATCCTGAAAGAAGGTGTCAACAGTAGAAAATATATCAGCTCCAGTGGTTGTTGTTTCCAATTCACGACATAATAGGAACTGTTCAATAATTTCCGGTCTGTATACAAATCTTACAAAAGATATCAATTAGGCCTTTCCCGAAATGTCCGTGATTTCGTCCAGTTGTAAAGCAAATTGTGTATTTGCCAATACCTCCCTAACATTACTTTGAATATCGATTGACATATCTAATATACGTCGATGGACTGTGTCATTTGATAAAGGTACCTTTGATATTTGTTCAACAGCTTACGGTCCTAACATTGTAGCAACTAATTCTTTACATGCAGGTCAAATACGCTCTTCACCAATAGTATGGGCTTTCTGTTTTTTTGGCAATCAATTCAGAAACTTTATATGATGCTAAAAGTGCCTTATCTGGGAGTTTTATTCGTTTTTCCATTATAACTGAGGATGATTGAATGAAACAACGTAGACGTTGAAAATACTCGCGCGGTTTTCGGGAAACGCTTTAATGATTTTGTTCCAAATGTCTTTTCATCTTGTTGGGAACCATCGATTCGTTTGAAAGATTCTTACCACATATCAAACATTGCGGATTAGGTTTATCTTCGTCACCTGTCCAGGTAAATCCATAACTTAAATACTCTTTTTTGTACTGGCGCTTGTGTCCTTTTGTTGATCCTGGTTTTATAATTTTCTTATTAGATTGCGAAGCAGAGGCTTTATTATTATCCGTTTTTATTTTTTTTTTCGGCGCTAGTGTATTCGTCCTTATTTTCTTCTACTTCAGAAGAGCTTTGGCTTTCTGAAGCTGGCTTTATTCGTATTAAAAATTTGTCCATCGTGTCTGTAATTAAAATAAAATTCTTTTACATTACATTTTTCACATCCACGTTTCATTTGGTCAGTAGCAGGAAACTGCGTACGGGGTATATAGTAATTTAATCAGTTATTTCGAAAACAACATAAGTCCATATTTGGGGTGAAATGACTTTTCGACGCCATGATGAGTTCAATATTGAAATCAACCATTTCGCGTGAAAACAATGCAAGTTACTGTTTAAAATACTGTATGACAGGTCAGTATGTTTTTCGGTCAGTTCGAAGACAACATATTATGTCCTTACCATATCAACGTATGTCCATACCAACGTTTAGGAGTTTAAAACATATGAAATACTGTTTAGTTCTTTGACAATGTAAAATAGCTACATAATATATCTAAGTTTCTACGTATTTTGACTGTTTCTTGCTGAACATAAAGAACGTTTTAGTGATATTAAAAATTATGGTTCATTTCGAAAACAACATCAGTCCGCAAAATTAAAAACTTAAATCTTAAAAAACTTAATATCAAAAAAATTAAGTAACATTTAGTCTTTTTATTGTATATACATACATAATAAATCTACGGATACTCACTACTGGAACTGAGAACTGAGAGCATAATGCAAAGCAAAAACTTGTTAATGATAAGAAACAAGATCTCTCGCTTTGCGCAACTATTCATAACGTAAGTTATGTCGGTTAAATTTTAAAAATAGAGAGGAAACAGTTACGGATTAGCACTTTATTGATTGGTATAACGTGGTATATACCTAATAGTTAAAAAAATGGTTGAATGCATGATTGGTATATTATAACAAGTAAAAAAATATAAATAAAAATATCGTATTCGTAAATCTTGCGACACATCTGATAGGTTCTTCCGGCACACCAGTGTGTCGCGACACGGTGGTTGAGAACCGCTGGATTAACCAATAACTCCAACAGTCGATATCTTATAGCAAGATTAAGGGAACCGGATATCTTGAAAGCCATTAAACTAGATCTTTCTTCTTTACACGACCAACTTGCTTCAGTATGTTACGAAGGATTCACCAACACAAGCGTTAAACTCTTTTTGGTTTCCGAAGGCTTTCTCACTAAGACTGAAGATCTCCGATATTTTTTTCGAATCCTGAGAAAACTAATACGTATGTTTTCAGGGGCCGCAAGTCCCTGAAAACTTCTATAATCTTTATTTTAGTAAGTTACAGTGGTGAATGAGAAGAGAAAATTAAGTGTGATTTTAAATTTAAAATATCTCATTCAAAAGAAACTTTTTGTTTATTCTAAGGGACTTTCGGCCCTCGGTAATAATGTAATTTTTCATTCTGCGTTTAAATTTTTTAAAAATAATTATTAGTATTCTCAGGATCCGAAAAAAATAAATGCATTTAAAAAGCATTGGCCCGAAATTTTGCGCCTACACTCTTAACGATGCCTATGGAATTGGTCCAACTGAGGTGGAAGATGATCTTGCTGCTTTTAGGTCTTTTCTCTTTCTCACTTCGGAACGAATTATTCAACTTTCGTAAATTCCAAAATTTGTGCTTGACTTCTGGGTGGCACTGTCCCCTTTGAGGACGTGGACCATAATTTCGGTAATTTTTTAGATAGGCTTGTCTGTATTTTCAATAAGGCATTTCCTTTAATTACAATTTAACAATTAAAGGGTTTTACCCACATGTATAGTGGTTTTACTCATGTATATCTGGAACTGCACTGACGATGGACTTATTAGTCCGAAAACGTTCTGTAACCCGAAAGGGCATTTTTAAAATATATATATATATATATATATATATATATATATATATATATATATATATATATATATATATATACGTTTTTTATTTTTATTTTATTTACGTTTTTTCAAATAAAAGTTTTTATAAGATATATTAGCGGCAAAAAAAGTAAAAGCAGGTTCCTTCTTTACTAGTTGACAATAAAACAAAATTATTATTGATTAAAACGACACAAAGAGTAGCAAACATATATACCAGAGCTATTCAACAGAGTGACAACAGAAATAATGAAAGTTTGCAAATACTCTATCAAGATTGTATTGACAGTCCAGAAATCATGAAATTAATGGTATGTAGTAAAAAAAATGCAAAAACTAGAAAAGCCCAGTAATTAACATCATTCAGATTCCTTATGTCTGCATGTCGATGTTATCAAGGAATATTATTCTTGGTCTTCATCTGCTTCTTTGGCCAATGTATCTATCAAGTAGAATTTTTGTTAGTAGGCCATTTTCCTTCATCTGTGTATGTAGTTGTTGTATCTGAGTTGTATGTTAGGACTCAGCATGTTATTGTTTCACCTTTGTATTTCTCGATATACAGGGTGTTCACCTGTGTATCTACACTTTCTAAATATGGCGCCCCAACTAAGTTTAATTCTAATATCTTCCAAACAATTATCTTTTAAGTGATAGCATTACATATATTTATTTATTTAGGGGATGTGCCCAATTGTTTGAAATGAATACTTTTTTTAATTGCAGTCACAAGCAGCTTCAAAACTTCTTTGTCTTTCACAATTTCATCCTTTTGACATAAACATTATCAAATTTCGCTTTTTAAATATAAAAAAAAATAATGCTCTTTGTGTTAAATAAATGTGGCTCGATTTTTGTCATGTTTTATGATTCCCATGAGATATATCATCTATCCCTTTAATTGACTGGCCACTATGAAGTTTCGAACAAATGTGAGGCATTTAAAATATGCTCAAAAAACGCTGGATTTAAACTTTCACACAACAAATGTTCTAAAACATTTAAAACTTTTTTTTCAATTACACCAGTACGTTTTTCAAAAGAACAAAACTTCTGCAATAACCTATACCCAAAACCGTCTTTTTAAATGCATTTCCTATGACGTGATCGTTTGTAATGTAAAACATTAAATTCTGCGTTTTTTATTCATATTTCAAATGCCTCATATTTGTTACTACAACTAAAAATTGAAATTTCACGTCATAGGTTTTAAAGATTGATCTCTAAAAATTCAAATTTTACTACAATTGGTCAATGAAAGTGATCAATTTTTAGATCACACGAGAATCGTAAAAATGGCAAAAATCGCGCCACGTTAATTTATTTAACGCCTTTATAAAAACTGATTTTATTCTCGGCAAAATACAAAAACTGCATACGAAAGCTGCACTCTTTGTATTTAAAACGCATTTTGATTTTTGTCGATAGGACATTTAGATCAAAAGATATCGAATTTTTACCTTAGAGCTGATAAAAAATTTATTGAACATTGATTTCGCGCGCGTAACTGACATGCAAAACAGACGGTCGCTTCAAGCGTTGTTTCTAAGAGAACAATTCACTCTACACAAAAAATACTTTTTTATTTAAAACATTTTTCTCTACAGTGTACTTTCTTGGTAAATCGATTTTTTTTGCATTTTTGACCTTCTTCGAGGGGGGTTTTAGGGGGAAGCCGGGGGTAAAAGCGGTAAACTTTTTTGCATCTTTTTTGGGGTCCCAAAATTAATATTCTCTGCAAAATTCAGCTTGTTCGTATGATCTTTAGGGGTCAATTCTCTGACAACTAGACTAAAATTGTAGATGATGCAAGTAATAGTAAAAAAATATACCAAAATGAGAATTGGAAGCATAAAACCCAAAACTAATTCTATAACAGATGCTCCACATGATTGCCATCCACTTCTATACACAAATTTAATAGCATATGTAAAGATTCCAAGTTCTTGTGAAAATTCCTTATCATCATCATCATCTGTGACCACTGACAGCCCATGGAGGGCCATGGTCACTGGTTAAGGTTTCTAGGCTCTAACAGCTGGAGGCCAGCCACAAGCAAAAAATTCCTTAAGTATATGGTTTATAATTTCTCACAGTCATGCTCAATTTGTCTTTAAAGATGATTACATGTTTCTATTCACTATGAATAAACTATCGAGTTTGGGTATCCATCTTATAATAAATAAAATTTTTATAAATGATCTGCCTTATCAGCCTTTCAAATTTACTATAAATAGTTCTACTGAAAATTGTAAAATGACAAATTCACAACAGTGTACCATTGCCGTTTCTGAATATATCATAAGTACTTAATACAGTAAAGCAAAAATTTCACAAAAAAAACTTAAGTTCACTTACCTTTTAAACAATGCACTAAGGCTCTAGGTATTACTCAAGCTATAGAATTGGCACTTCTAAATATCATGTACTGTTTAAAACTTATTGGTAAATGAAAATCTTTAGTGATTCAGATAGGTGTCAATGTAAGGAGTATTTTTACTAATTTAATGTTTCCTTTAAATGTCAAGGATGATTAAATATAATTAGGAACATTAAATTTTGATAATTCAAAACTATTTTTAAGGTTTCTTCAACCATTTAAAAATTTTATAGTTTCAATTTAGGTAAGATTTATATTTTTGCTTGATTGAAAATTATATGCATACTTCTAGTTCTCTCCAGGTAAATTGTATATTAAATCAAAATTATTGCCAGCATATTCTTTTTTATAACAAATAAATCAAGGTTCAAAGTAACATTTATGTATACAATTATTGTTTACAAAATAATAAAAATATCACTAAGTGTGTGCATACAATGGTTGAGATACACAATGTAGACTGCTTAAATTTTATATGAAA
This sequence comes from Diabrotica undecimpunctata, assembly GCF_040954645.1. Lineage (NCBI taxonomy): Eukaryota > Metazoa > Arthropoda > Insecta > Coleoptera > Chrysomelidae > Diabrotica > Diabrotica undecimpunctata. The sequence continues at coordinate 158,200,594 of NC_092805.1, forward strand.
CAATGCAAATACTGGTATCAAGTGGCTTGTTTACCAGTTGTTGACCTAACTTATCAATATTTCTCACTGACTAATTAGTGCTTTGAGATCATGTCTGTTGTTAGCACTTAATGGTGTTAATGAAGCAATTTTAGAATTAGTCAAAATGAGAAGAAAGTGTAAAAAATAAAGTGATGTTACCTGCTAGATGTCCCCAAGGCACAGGTATACTGATTTCCCCAATTCTCTTCATATTCGTGGTCATTTTCCTATTATTGAAAATACTAATTTTTTAGTACAATATCACAAAGCAATTTAGTTGCTAAATTAATTGATTATATATTTTTATCTCTTTCAGTTCAGGGTTAAGTACCATCTACTTAATTTTACAATTTGAGGTAGTGGTAAAAGTGTAAAGGTCACTTTTTCCTATTTTATACATAATATATTCTATATACACAAATAATAACAACTATAAATTACATCAAAATCATAGATTACACATATTTCTCCTTAAAAAAGTTAGGTTATATTGTTTAAATTATTTTTACACTCCTATTTTGATTGACATTTAACCAGCAGATTTTTCTGTCAATATTCTGATGACGGCAATAATCTTTGCTGGATGTATTAATAATAATTTTAAATTCATTATTAAAATTCAAAATTTTGAAATTACAAATTTAAGTTCATCAATATAATCTCAACTTCTTAATGTTAAGTTAAATCTTCAAAATAAAAAATAGGCAATTCTACAAAATTGTTTAACCTTGACATAATTTTTGACTTACAGTCTGACATGTTTGTCACGTTTCCAATTGTCAAAATATATTGCTTAGTTATTCGATTTTTAATATTTCCTAAATCTAAGAATGTTCTAATTTTTTAAAATGGGTAATGCAGGTAGTAGTGGACCTCCGCGAGATCGGCAAAAATCAGGTGAAATAGTCCCTGCGTCACCAACGAAAGAAGGACAAGCATTTACATTCGACAAGAAGCCCGAAAATAAACTTCAAATTCAAAGTTCACAGGACGAAGAGGAGCCCTATTTTACAAAGCCTGCTTCGAGTTATGATCAACCTCGACCCAGAGCTAATACAGGTTTGTTTATACTAGTATTGAATTACTAGAATAACCTCACAACTCTTTTTATTACAGTATCTGAAGGAACACAACCAGTGCGAAATGCATCTAAGACACCCACTGTTTTCAGATGGGAAGGAGGAGGTAAGGACGTATGTATCTGTGGTACCTTTTCCAACTGGGAGACTATTCCAATGGTAAAAAGTTATGGAGACTTTGTGGCCATAGTCGACCTTCCAGAAGGTGAACACCACTACAAATTTTATGTTGATGGAGAATGGAAGAATGACCCCAGTAATAAAATTGTAGAAGATGATGGCGGAGCTAAGAACAATCTTATTGTTGTAAAGAAATCAGATTTTGAGGTGTGTATTATCAAAGCCTACTGTTAGGATGCCTTGATTTGGGAGCTAATAGGTTATATACTAAACTTTTAATATAGCTATATAATAGAATTGTCTTATATTATGTTTTTGAATGGTCATTAATAGTTTGGGCATCAATTTAAGTAGTTATATCCAATAATCGAGAACTTCTAACTCACTTTTTCCTTTTTAGTTTCTCTTTTGGTGAAAATTTCTCTTTTCAGTGTTTAACTACTAATTTCTATATGGTGTAGTATCCATTAATAGAATTAATTTACAATCATTTGAATGACTACATAATTAAATTCTAATTAAGATCTTTTAAAGAATTCTATTTTGCAGTTACAGTTCTTTCGATGTATTTCTTAATTTTTGAAACTAGAAATAGTTTCTTTATAACTCAATATAAAAACCTTTTATTCTGTAGTAATTATCGTCTAGTATAGGATATCATGAATTGACGTTTTTTATGACTACAGTTTTCTAGGTTAACTATAATTCCTTCACATTTGCTGTGAGTAAAGCATTGATAATTGAAAAGATGTGGTTGATATATCTTGAATGAGATCTAATCTTTTCATATTTCAAAACTCCAACCCTGAATTTGAAACTTAAAATTGTTTCTTTTAAAGATGTGTCTAAACTATTTTTTCCAACAAAAGACATCTTTCATTAATAGAAGTATATAGATTAACAGTAATAATGGTGTGCATCATGTGTGAAGGTCTTAATCAACCCTACACTGTGGGTTTTAGTATTATTTATTATTTTTTATTTCTTAGGTCATTATTTAGGTCAGTTGAGCAAATAAAAAATTTTATCCAGATTTTTCTTTTCTTTTAGATCTTTTATATTCATTGTTCAATTGAACATTTATTTATTGGATTCAGTTTGATAGTTTGTATTTTTTTTTATTACACATATTTATTACATCTTTATTCATTTTGTCCCAGGTAGTTCTTTCTTCTATGTTCAAAGTTTTTTATGCAGTCTTTAATTTTTTTGATAAGCCAATAAGCCAATTATGATTAAAAGTTTTTTTTATAGTTATCAGACCTGTAGAATTCATTATCCACTTTTTCATAATTGAAGTTGTTTATAATTAACATGTTGACTGCCACAGCAATTTTCAGAAATCTGGCCTTAAATCACAATTTGATTTAATCACATGATATTACTACAGGATAACTTGTAGTTTGCATCCTTGAATATAATGCAGTCTATGATCTTTTAGTTGGCAGTCAATGTGTTAATAATAATTAATAATGATCTGGAAATATTTAACTTATTATTATGGGACTATAAGAAATATATCAGTCTTTACAAAAAAATTGTAAATATAAGTCTCTTTCATACAGCTCTTGTTTGAAGGTGTGATAATATTTTGAGTAAAACCATGCCGAAGAAAGTTACAAAGGAATTATTCATATAAAATAGAGGTGTGCTGATTAGTTCTTTTAGACGAACTAGTTCAAGCGAACTATTTCACAAAAATGAACTAGTTCAGTGAACTAGTTCGCGAAAGAACTATTTGTAGGACCGAAATCGAAATCCAACCCTAACATAATTGGTTGCCAGATGTCTCGTCTTATCATCACACAAGCTCGGCGCCGGCCGCGCGGTTTCTTCGGTTTTCTTTCAGTCAGTCTTTCACTCTTTCACTACCGTACAAGTAGTTCGCGTTCGGAACCATTTCTTTCGATCGTATGTTTAGGTTTAAATGTTTTAAATTTATTTCTCAAATGTTTTGCAAATAACATTTTTTTTATTTGAAAAAAATTATTAAGATTTGTTTTTTATTAACCGTTTTAAATATAAATATGGTTCACGTATGATTTATTTTTATATTTACGTATACTCATAGGTATCTATATTAGGTTATTTCTAAAAGAACCTTACAAAAAAAATCAGTGAATTTTTTAGGAACATTAAATAACACATTTTCATTCTCACTTTTACATAAAATTATATTTTATGTAGATGCATCAATCATTTTAACCACAACTTAAAATTGTTATTTCAAAATTACAATACGAGAAACAGTACAGCATGTCAACGTTCAAGCCAGTGCATGGGCATGGCATAAGATCCGAACCATTATGATATTAAGATAAAACTGTTTATGTTATTGTCACGTTCATAAGAATTATGATCTGTTATCTGAGACTAATCGGCACTTCTTTTTTTAAACTAGTCAGTCGGTCAGTCCGTCCCATTCACAAAATAATAAATATATGATCTCATTCATTCATTATTTTCTTCTTTAAAAGTTGAGACACAATTTATAATGCAAATCGTTCGCAGTGAACTAGTTCTATGAAAATTAATGAATTAGTTCAATTAGTTCAGTTTAAAGAATCGTTCATTTGAACTATTTCGATGGTGAACTACACATCTCTAATATAAAATACTGCTAATCAACACATTGATATTAAAGTCATATAATATAAGGTGGTTTTTGACATTTTTTCACATCTAAAAAGTTTCTCAAGTTTGCAATAAATTTAGTCATGTAGAGTTCCTAATAAACATAATTTGACGATGAATGTGCTGTTATGTATTAACACCATGCCCTTAATGCTTTAAACAAATTAATTACTTTTATTACGTATATGGATGGAAACTAAACTTTTGTTTCATAATTAGGTCTTTCAAGCATTAGCTAAAGATAGTGAAAATGCAAAAGATGATTCACAGAAGGAGTTTGGACAGGATATACCACCGCACAAACCTTGGGAAAAAACAAGTGGTCCACCTATATTGCCACCACATCTTCTTCAGGTTATCCTAAATAAGGACACACCATTATCAGTAAGTATTTGTATATATACATGTTAAAAACTATAAATATTTTTTACATCCATTATCAATGACAGAATTGTTATAATAAAGAAATACCAATTTATGATAATGCTTTATAACTAATCTAGCAATCTGAAGCTACAAAAATATTTACAAGCTGTAAACTGATTACATAAAGATAAAAATATAATCACCAACATTTTGATACAAGGCTTTTTTTTTATATTTCAACTATTTCCAATGCGATATATATTATTGAATAGATTGTAAAACAAAATTCTTCTGCATTTTTCTATGACCTCATCCATCTTTTGCACACAGATAAAAGATCTGTAATGTGTACAATATTAGGTGTTATGTGGGTGTTGTTCTATTATGTATTATAACAATGAGACTTTGCATATGTAGTGCTAATATTGTTACATGTGTAATTTGATATGTAGTTGTTCATTTTGTTATGTTTTATGTGGGCAACTGAGCTATTAGTGAATAAAAGTACCTGATTTATTTACAGAATTTAATAAAAACCATGATCATTTTGATGTTTTCTACTTGTATGCCAATGGTATCACTGTTAATTGATTTTATGTTTATCTGTGTTGATATGAATGTTCAGAATGGAGTTCAGGCAAGAACTGTATCTCTGTTTGAGCCTGCCAGAGTGAATATATGGTAAACTTCTATTAATCGCAATTAACAAACCAAAGTTAACCTCATACAATCCATATCAGAGCAGAATCTGTAACTTTCATTACTCTTACTTTTTAATCATTTTAACTAAAAATTGAATGGTGTTATGCACAAAAAAGTGAACCCACACAAATCTGATTTTGAGATAAATAGCTTCAAAGTCTATAATCTGTTGCAAATCACGCCTTATTATAGTATACCTGTGATATACCATTGTATCAGTAAAATTTGAAATTACTTTTTTAACACAATTAAAAAAAAATACCATTATTTCTGTGTAAAAATATAAAATGTTGGAGAAATCGTTTTTGCTTTTTTATGTTATACAAGAAAGTAAGTGTTTTTAAACATAGTAACCCACATACTAATTATAAAACATGTTTTTTTAATACAAAATATAGCACAAAATATTTGATAATAGGTAATTAAAAATTATCTATTAATATCTTAATAATAATCTAAAATATATATGAATTAAAATTAATTATTAAAAAATAGTTAATATTATTTAAAAGTATTTCAAATAATTTTAATCCTATAGAAAAGATAGTTCAGATTTGATTTTATGTATATTGCCTCTATAATTCCTTTATACATATATTGTTCTAGCAGAACTCATCAGAGCGCCTGGGTAGAAGCCCTAAATGTGAAATTAAATCTTTAAAACAGACGCATACGGCGCCATCTGATAATAAAGCAGATAGTAAATGTGAAGTAACATGAAAAAAGAAAATTCAAATTTTTGGCTAAATCTGTGTTTTCTACATTTTCAAAGCAACTAGATGACGAATGGAATGACATGAGGAATCTAAAATTGCATTCCACGACATATTGGTTCATCTAGGCCAGAACATTTCATGGATTGGGTTCTTATACTCAAAATATGAGTCAATAAAGATATAAAGACAGTTAAGATTTGATTTCACGTAGAGTGCCTTAATAATTTGCTTATCCTCTTCATCAACTACTCCAAAACCATCGACATCGTCAATAAAGTCTCAGCTGCTCTTAAGAAATTATAAAATGTTTTTAGATCTTGTGATATTAGCTTTAATATTTCTTTGAGATCTTTATTTTTTTCTTTGGATAGTGGTTTACCTGTTGGCTATAACTGTTGATCCAACTCCATATATTTGAACGATTTCTGCAGTTGATCAATTTTCTTCATCTACTGTCTGTATGTTTTCTTCTATTGTGTCTGGTTTCATGTAGTGCAAGAAAGATTCACTCTTTAAAACTGTGGGTCTAAAACATTTCATGGATCGTAAGCCAATTTACTTTCTTTCTCTAAGCCTGAATGTGAAACATCCCACTAGTGTCAAATCAAACAATTTCTCCTTTTTCTACAAATTTGTTTTTTCTCCCACATTCTTTCCTTTTGCTTCTCCAAGCGCTGTTGGATCTTTAAAGAGCGCTCAAGATTCTCAAATTCTAAATCATTGGGCAGAAAGGTATGTTCTGGTAGCAAGAATTGTTAAGTGATAGAATCGAGAGGTGGATGGTTAAGCAATGTGTGCATCATTAAAAGTACTAGAATAATACTGCGGTTTTGACCACCACTTCAGTCTGACCACAGGGCCAAGTTCTTAACAGGTGAATTAATATGATCTTTTACGTACTTCCTTAAACAGGATTCCACCTTTTGGTTTTCTCTCCCAGCTTCATGTTCATTTTAAAGTACTGTAAATAAAATGTTGACATATTTTTTAATATTATGACCACTTTCCACCTGGTTTAGGATCTTTTTAATATATCAAGTTTAATATTATAAAAACTATTAGCCAAGTAATAGAAGATAACAATGATTCTCTAATCTTCTGTTTAACTGTTATGGCGCCAATGTGGGTTAATACAGGGTTGAGTGTTTATTTCGAAATAAACTTAAAATAGATGACTGAATTGAGTGGTTTTTAGCTTGAATTGATGGTCAAATTGCGTAATTGCAAGGAGAATATTCAGAGATTGTGGGTTAAAATACCAACTGTATCACTATTTTAAATACTGATACGGCTTAAATCATTTTTGCATAATTTAAATAACAATATAATCTTCCATGTGATTATTATAACTCAATTTTTAATGTCTTGTTGTTTAACTGCCTTTTGCATAACATCCAATTGATATTCAAATTATATCCACTAATTAAAGATTTAGAGGTATTTTTATTCGAAGCTTTATTATTTACATTTATATATTAACGAATATTAAAATTCTTTTTAGTGTGAACCTACTCTTCTCCCGGAACCTAACCACGTCATGTTAAATCATTTATATGCACTATCTATAAAGGATGGAGTAATGGTACTAAGTGCTACTCATAGATACAGAAAAAAATATGTTACCACCTTATTATACAAACCTATTTAATGGAATTTAATCTATTTTGTACATAATGTAGATGGTATTTTAACTGTGACTTATTTGAAATCTTGGTATCTAGCTGTTTTAGGGAATTTTTCTTTTTTTTGTAGATACAAGGCTTTCAATTTTTGTATATTATTGAGATAAGTATTAAAACATTTAATTTTATTTAAATTTACTAACTATACATTTATTTTTTCTTCATCCTACTTTCCTTTTCCTTGTAAGGCAATGTTAAACCATATGAACCAGTGAATGAACTTTCAACAAAATAAGACTTATAGAAGGTGATTTTTCGCAAGGCTGTAAAATTTGTGTGAGGTTTTGATAAGGAAGACATATCTTCTTTTCAATATTGCACTTGAGAAGATTTCAAGAGATGCCAAGCTACACAATAGGGCAATAGTAGATAGATAGGGTCTCATTTTAAATGGAAAATACATAAAAATAAACGTTGAGCAATTAATAAAAAGCATTGTTCTTTAATCAGAAACTGAAGCAGTATTTAGATATACATTTCAGGTTCGTAGAGATCCTACCCTCTTCCTGCCCTAGTACCACCAATGCTTATGCAAAAGGCACAATTTTTGGTCTTGGCGCCACACTACTGCCTATTCGCTGTGAGCCGATGAGTAGAGGGGATATGACAGTTTTCACCAGCGCTGTTAGTGGCAGTTTTCTGCATTTAACTTGTAAATTTTCAATTAATGGAGAATATGGATTTTTCAAAAAAAAAAAGATATAGCAGCTGTTGTATTGATACATGTAAAAATACTGGGTATAACAGTGATTGTAAATGTTATTCATTTCCTGTTGCCAAGCATAAAACAGTTCAAAGAGAAAAGTGGATTATTGCTATCAATAAGAAAAAGTAAGTAAATAACCTATAATACAAACAACATAATACTTCTATGGTGTAAAATAAAAAAATAATTGATTTTGTAGCGAGGATGGATCATTATGGACTCCAAGTCATCATTTAATTTGCAGTGATCATTTTCTTGGAGGA